>NW_009708414.1:0-31094 GCF_000703405.1 Apaloderma vittatum | reverse complement strand
CTCTTTGGAGCTAGCTGGCATTGGCTCTATCAGACTTAGGGGAAACTTCTAGCAGCCTCTTACAGAAGCCACCCCTACAGTCCCATCCCTCACCAAAATCCAGCCAGGCAAACCCAATACAATAATCTAACGTCCATAAAAGAAAGTTCTTTGGTTCAGGGCCACGAGATATCCTTCTGTGTAAACCCTGACACTATCTAATTCAGTATTTAATACTTACTGTTTCCAAATAATGAAAATTCTAGAGAAAAATTAGATATCAGATTCAGACCAATGGCTGTTTATTTTTTGGGGGGGGTTATTATTTTGTTTTCTTTAGAATTGAAGTGTGCAGAATCTTTCTACGTACTCAAAAGTCATGAAACTGTTTGGAAGGCTACCATATCATAGAATAACGACTGAAAGAGTTAGCATGGTTATTTCATCACAACAGAGTAGGATACAAGTAGATGAGAACAACGTACTGTTACTAGCAGCTTGGGTGAAATCATAGCTACAAAAGAAGGAGAAATATGTCATAGCAGTCCTTCTAAAAGTAAGTAGTCAAACATAATCACTCCACTACACTCTGAGGACATGCCAGTTGTGACAGAAAGAGAATAATACATTATTTTGCATTCAGTGCCTTATATCAGCCTTCAATGCATTCAGCAGTAGCTTTATTTGTTTATCTTCATATTTCTAATACAATTCACTGGTGGAGCTAATCTGGAAAAAAATACATATATAATTCTTTTTCACACTTTATAAATTAAATGACACAATAAAATCAGTTCCATCCCTTGATAATCTCTAAGATAGTCTTTGATCCTTGTTTCAGATATATTCTGTTCCTTTAACATGCCTATACCTTTTCATTCGAGCAAGAAAAATAATTTGCTCCCTGCTATTAGTCTGAATATAATTTGTGAAACTGATCCAATGCACCACTTACTTACACTGTTCCTGTTGTCTTCTTGTAGATTAACTACAGGTCTGGAAGATTAATTGTTCTTGATGGAAAGTCAGAACAAACCCATTCTCTATGCCATTCTTCTACGAAGTTAAGCCTCAGTGATTCTACTTTCCTTTTATTCTGTCACTTTTCTTGTTTTTCTGTCTCACTCTATAAAAGAGGTACTTGCTGTATAAAAGGATTGAAGACTTTGAAATATGATGGCCAAATTTGGGTCAGTAAAATAAAGCTCTCCACTCTGTAGACAGCTGGAATATAAGGAAGTATGTCTGAGACACCCACTAGGGATCACTGAAAGCAGGACTTTTAACTTTAATGGTGCAGTATTTTCAGTGTTATGGAGCACACTAGAAAGCCGGGTTCCTACCCCAAAAATACTGAGCATAGGTAAGTATAATGCCTGGTCATATGTAATTCCAGCTGCATGTAGGTGATTCTTCAGTAGTAATATAATATTATCTTGTGAAACACTTGTTTTACCAGAAAATCCACATTCTCAAGTGTCATTTCAGGAAATTGTGCAAGCTAACTTGGAGTTCTCTCAGGAGGTCAAAGTGCTGCAAAAAAGTTAAGTAAAGCAATAATAAGGAGAAAAGCTAAATGAAAGAGTCCCAATAGTAGACTCAGTAGTATCAGGGAGACCTTACAGCAACCTTCCAGTACTTAATGGGAGCTTACGAGAAAGATGAGGAGAGATACTTTATTAGCCAGTGTATTGATGGGACAATGGGTAACAGTTTCAAACTGAAAGAACCTAGATATAGACTAGATGCAAGGAAGAAATTTTTCACTGTGAAGGTGATGAGGCACTGGAACAGATTGCCCAGAGAAGTTGTGGATACTTCTTCCTCCCTGGAAGTGTTCAAGGCCAGGTTGGATGGGGCTTTGAGCAACCTAGTGGAAGATGTGCCTGCTCATGGCAAGACGGCTAGAACTACAGTTGCAAGAAAAAGTATGTGAACTTTTTGGAATTTTGTGGTGTTCTGCATTAATTTGTCATAAAAAGTGATCCAACGGTCATCTAAGTCAGCAGTAATGACAAATATAATGTGCCTAAAAAAATAGCACAAAACAAATTCTGATCCCCCATGTCTTTATTGAACACATTCAGCATTCAAAGTGGTAGTGGAAGTAAGTGAACCCTTGAGTTGATCTCAGAAAAGCTAATCAGAATTAGGTTAACCTGGAGTCTGATTAAGAAAATGAGTTTGGAGGTGTGGACTAGAGCTACATTGTCTGATACAAACCGCTCAAACTTTTTGAGTTTGCTCCACGCAACACGTGTGCATACGTGAGACATGCCTCACCAGAAACACCTTTCAGAGGATCTGCGATCAAGAATTGTTGATTTGCATAAACCTGGAAAGGGTTACAAAGTGATTTCAAAGACCTTAGAAATTCATCAGTCTACAGTTCAGTAAACGATCTACAAATGGAGACACTTTGGGACTGTGGCTACTCTACCAAGAAGTGGGCGTGCAGCCAAAATGACCCCAAGAGCACAACAAAGACTCATCAATGAGGTAAAGAAACAACTCTGAGTGACAGCCAAAGAGTTGAAGGCGTCATTGGAACTGGCTAACATCTATATTCATGAGTCTACAGTACGTAAAACATTGAACAAGCGGGGTGTCTGTGGCAGGACACCATGATGGAAGCCACTGGTTACTATGAAGAAAATTGCTGCACACCTGAAATTTGTGAAAGAGCACATTAACACTCCACAGTCTATTGGCAATTTGTTTTATTGACTGATGAGACAAAGAGTTTCTTTGGAAATAACATGCAGCACTACACATGCTGTAAAAAGGGCACTGTATATCATCGTGAAAACATCATCCCAACCATAAAGTATGGTGGAGGAAACATCATGATTTGAGCCTGCTTTGCTGCATCAGGGCCTAGCCAGCTTGCAGTCACTGAGGGGAAGAGGAATTCTCAAGTGTGTCAAAAAATTCTTTAGGAAAGTGTGAGAATGTCTATATGTCAGCTGAAACTCCGTAGACTTCGGGTGATGCAACAGGGCAATGACCCAAAACACCAGAGCAAGTCCACGACAGAATAGCTTCAGAAGAACAAAATCTGCCTTTTGGAGTGGCCAAGTCAGAACCCAGACCTCAGCCCAACAGAGATGCAATGGGATGACTTAAAGAGAGCTGTACACATGGGATGTCCAAAGAATATGACAGAGCTAAAGCAGTTCTGCCAGGAAGAATGGGCTAAAATCCCTCCTGTAGGATGTGCAGCTGTGATCCACAGCTATAGGAAGTGCCTGGTTCAGATTAGTGCTGCCAAGGAGGGGTCAAACAGTTATTGATTCCAAGGGTTCACTTATTTTTTCCACTAGCATTCTGAATGTTGAATTAATATGTTCAATAAAGCCATGGAGGATCAGAATTGTTTCTGTTATTGAATAAAGCCATGGAGGATCAGAATTGTATTTTGTTATAATTGTTTGTGTTATTATTTTAGGCACGTTATATGCTCTTGACTTTGATGACAGTTAGATCACATTTTATGACAAATTAATGCACAACACCATGAAATTCTAAAAGGTTCACATAATTTTTCTTGCCACTGTATATGGACTTTAAGATCTCTTCCAACCCAAACCATTCTACGACTCTGTGATTTCTATGTGAGGGAATGAATGCAGTCTTTTAAATAAATATAACATACTAGAAACAAACAATAAGAATTAATTGGGAAATGCTTGAAAAGATCTGTAGAGGTAAATATCAAATACTGCTGAAAACTTGTTGGAATTGAGGTACTAAATTAATTTTTTCTCTTTGAAAATTCCAGCCCTAATATTTTTTAGTTACTCACAGCCATTGATGGACTGTCTAAGAGCCTTGTCTTATTTTTCTTAGTTGCTATATTACTCCTACATTGATTTAGAATATAAGCCTTGGTACCAATTTAAAGGTTTATGAATAAATAAATAAACAAATAAATAAATAAATATTCTGTAACTGAAACCAGTTAATCTGAGCCCTGGGAAACCCAACTAGGCCAATATCCAACAAATCGACTGGTGAGAAGTATTTTGGCAATGGATTAATTGCAATCAGATCATTTGGTTGAAGCAGACAGAATATTCTGCAAAACCATTCCAACAGGTAACAGTTAACTGTAGCTTATTAGCATCCATTTCCAGCTGCGTGTCTCTATTATGTTTTTGTCACTAAGATAAAAAAACAATTGAATTTGTACACTGTTTAAAAAATAAACAACTTTTTCTTTGTGTGCACCTTCCAATTCTTGGAATTAAAAAGTAGCATTTATTAGCACTAATGTATTCTTGTGAGCATCTGATAAACAGGAAAGTTGTCTACTAGGCACATTTCTGCTGTATGCAGGACACATTTATACAAATTTCTGTCTTAAATTTATTGTTTAGTTAATTTGATTATAATTTTAATAACAGAGTTTGTGTTTATAAATGTTAACTTGGAAGTTTTGCTAAAAAGCTTCTACCTATGTAACCTAGCTCCTCTACCTATTTTTCTCACACAAGAATACTCTAAATCTCTGCTTTGGAATTCCCTTTAATTTTTCAGTGAATTCTATAATCTGACACAACACAAATACATCTGAAACCATCCTTTATTTTGATTTTTCTCCTCCTGTGACATGCCCTAATTTAGTAGGTCCGAATGGCTTCAGAAACATGTAGACATCGCATTTGCCAGCATTGACAAGTTTTACCTGTGCTCTCTGCTCTTAAGAACAGATGAATTTTGGAATATGACTATGCAAATACACACACGTAAGCTCAATATCAGAGCTACTTGTACATTTGGCCAGCTGATTCTCTGCTGATGTGTAGTCATGCCTGCAGGTACTTGCATGCCTCCGTGGGTTTTAGCTTTCATCTTCAAAATGATCCAACCCTTCAGTGGGATTGTCTCTTATTTTAATGGCCCCTTGGAGTCTATATACAGTTATGGAATAAAAATTGAAGTCTATCTGTATTGCAAAATGCATTGCAAACAGTCTTAACCAGCTCAGTCACTGAATAGATTTATTATGTATGTTCCTGACCTTTTCTTTCAGAAAGTCCTTTTAGGACCTGCAAACTAGTTACAGACAAAGGGACAAAGCTGCAAAGTCTAACAAGTTAATTCATTTCAGCTCTTTTGCTGTAACTGACGGTACACTTAGTCTAAGCCTAAAACAAATTCAAACTAGAATACTCAAAGAAAGATAATAGGCTGTCTTGAATTTATCATAAAGTAACATGGCCAATTATGTGGCAGTTGCATCCTCCCTGACAACAGGCCCTGCAAAAGAAGGTCTGATAACAACAGGCCTGCTCCAAGGACCTGTCAAGGATGATCGTTGAGGCCTGATGACTTTGTCTGCCATGTCTCTGGCTCCTGAGCTAATTAGAAATGAACCATAGGCACACACAACTCAGGAATAAACGAGGCCTGGCAGGAGAGCCAATTTGAGTTGGTTCTCCTCAGAGCAGCGGGTCTGCAGTCAGAGACCCTCTTCTTCGATCTGGACATTGCCCAAGGAAACCTCTCAGAATTGAGAACGCTCACCACTCCCTTGTATGAGCGATACTTCTGGGTATATCCTTGCCCTTGCACCCCAACCCTGTGAATGAGCGATTCATTTGCTGAGTACCTTTCAGGGAAAGATCTTCCCCGTCTTTTAGTGTGTGTGTGCACATTTTGGTCATATTTCTAGAAGAGTAGTCGCAAATTCCTAAGTCCAGTTGTGTAGTGATAATTCTCAACTTGCATCCAAATCTGTAATATACTTTGTCTATTGGAGTGCGTGGTGGCTTTTGGATTAGAATAAATTTTTATTTTTTTTGTATCAGCCCTGTCTGTTTATTATTGGTGGAAGCAGATAGAGGAATTATTGTGGAGGGACAACTGTGCACCTCCTCCCCAAGGTGTACACTGGGCAAGGGAGAAGTGGTCCGACCCATCTACAGTCGTGGAAAGGCTGGAACAAAGCCACAGAGGTTGTTGGGATGGGACCCATCCTGGGTGCTTGTGTAATTCAGGCACAGGAATGTTCTGATACAGTAGAATCAAAAGTTGATTGTTTAGAGAGAGCACTGGAAAGAAAGAAGGAGCGGACACATTTATTGCTGGAGATTACATTAGCTCAGGCAAAAAAAGCTTCCAGTGTTGCCCAAATCCAAAATGGTACAGACCCTGATGATTGGGATGGGAACACGGGGGGAGACATGAAAATGATTCTGAGGAAATGGAGGAAAAGCAAGTGTGCCTTGTTATTAAAACTGAGAGGCATACAGGACTACAAGACAGAATCCCCCAAACTACTGTCTCTACAGTTCCCTGATCGGGACCTGAGCTCAATGATAATCAGGTCAGGCTTTTACATTAGCTAGGCATGAGTAGACTATTTATGGAGAGTCTATTTAACGGAGGAGATTGGATACTGCTGAGTGATGATAAGGCAACAGGATTTTGGGGACCTGGAGTGTTTCTAAGTGACTGGTGGGCAGTCAACCAGTCAATCAGGTCCCGAGTGGCTTATTGGGCTGGGGGTGTGAACCCCAGAGAGCCAGGGGAGACTGTTGTTATCCAGGTAAAAGGATTTTTGGATTCTTTAAAGATAAGTGTCCAGACTGTCAGAGAAAGGATCCAGAGGGCAGTAGAACATAATTGGCAAAATCCTTGGAATCCGCCCATCCACGTGATGACTTGGGCAGAAATATATGGGATATAGTTAATCATGAGCGTGAAATGGGATGGGCTGAGCTGAGCAGACCCAATGCAAACAGGAGAGTTTGGTGGGTCAGTTGCAAACTCAGCCCATACTAGCCCCCTCCTCAGAAGTCTGAACGGTCCCGAGGGAAACATGATCAAACCCACAATATGGGAAACAATCTGGAAAGCACGGTTAAACCT
The DNA here is from genome assembly GCF_000703405.1 of Apaloderma vittatum. NCBI lineage: Eukaryota > Metazoa > Chordata > Aves > Trogoniformes > Trogonidae > Apaloderma > Apaloderma vittatum. The sequence goes on along the minus strand of NW_009708414.1, from coordinate 24,239 downwards.
TTTGCACCCTGGCAAGAGGAACCGAAGGGGTCCAAAAACTGAGAAGCTGTGGTGTGGAGTTCGAGTTGCTCACGCCACATGGTGAATTTTTGCCAATGGTCTGCTAACAGGGAACACTACATACATATCCCTGTGGGCCCGAAGCGAATAAGTTTAGAATTTTTAATTGATACAGGGGCCCAGCTTAGTGTTCTAAACAAACAACAAGCTGAGGCACTAGGAATTAGACCTTCAAGGAAAATTAGATGCTCGAGGAAAATTACAAATATAATAGGGGTGATGGGTGCAACAGGAGAACATCCGATAGCTCAAACTCACTTTTGGCTGCCTGGGAAAAGACAGAGAAGAGTCTTGGAGGTGTCTTTAAGCACTTATAAGAGGAATCTACTGGGGTTTGATGTATTAGCAGGCAGTCGCTGGTATTTGCCTAGTGGCTACGTAGGGAGTTGCGGCAGTCGCAGGGTGGAAACCCAGAAAGCAGCTCGCAATAGGACCCTGCGGGTGGCGCAGCGAGACAGGACGTCACAGGCGTCACTGACCGATGGGTGGGGGGATGAAAAGCCTCACCCATTCCCCCAATAAGTCTTTAGTCTGACAAGTTTGGAAACCTGAGATGCAGTGACGTTTAACCATGGATTATAGAAAGTTGACCCTGCCACTAACAGCTGCTGTTTCAAGTATAACCTCAATAGTAACAGCAATACAGACAGCTGCCCACTGGCTGCTTTATATCACAGAATCATAGAACTGTCAGTGTTGAAAGGGACATTAAAGATCATCTAGTTCCAACCCCCTCGCCATGGGCAGGGACATCTCCCACTAGATCAGGCTGCTCAGAGCTCCATCCAGCCTGGCCTTAAAAAATTCCAGGGATGGGGCTTCCACCAGCTCTCTGGGCAACCTGTGCCAGTGTCTCACCACCCTCATGGTGAAGAACTTCTTCCTAATATCCAATCTGAACTGATCCATCTCTAGCTTTAATCCATTCTTTCTAGTCCTATCACTATCCAGCATGCTGAAAAGCCCCTCACCAGCTTTCTTGTAGGCCCCCTTGAGATACTGGAAAGCCACAATAAGGTCTCCTCGGAGCCTTCTTTTCTGCAGACTGAACAACCCCAGCTCTCTCAGTCTGTCTTAACAGGAGAGGTGCTCCAGCTCTCTGATCATCCTCGTGGCCCTTCTCTGGACGCTCCAGCACTTCCATACCTTTTTTGTGCTGTGGTCTCCAGAACTGGACGCAGTACTCCAGGTGGGGTCTCACGAGAGTGGAGTAGAGGGGAGAAGCACGTCCCTCAACCTGCTGGCCACGCACCTCTTGATGCAGTCCAATGTTAAAGATATGTTCTTTATGATTCCCCTAAGGGAACACAAGTCCCAACATACCTTTACTACACATTTTATTGGTCCTTTGAAGCCACCCAATGAGGAGAGACATATTTTAGTAGAAATGGAGGTGGTCTCAGGACTGACTATGGCTACAGCTGCTAGAGCCACTACTGACGATCAGATTTTACCTACTCCGGAGTGCCTTCAAAGTGATCAGATCTCACTACAGCCACACATGGGCCAACCTGTAATGGTGAAAATGATGAAATAAATAGTTTTTCCCACTTTTAGTGAGTGAGTGTGTGCTCATTTTTAGCCGTACTTCTAGAGGAATAGTCATGAATTCCTAAATTGAGTTGTGTAGTGATAATTCCCCACTTGCTTCTGAATCTGCAATATACTTTGTCAGTTGGAGTGCATGGTGGTTTTTGGATTAGAATAAATTTTGATTTTTTTATATCAGGCCTGTCTGTTTTTGTGGGTGCCTCCACGACAAATTAGTACAGAGCAGCTCATGCATTTTAATTTGATGATCTAACTTGTCTTAAAGTAATTTTTATGTGCATTTAGATGCTGATATATTTTTATGATTGCAAAACATGTAAGATTTTGTTCTTTTTTAGAAATCAGCAGTGTCTGTTATGGTGAAGGAGAAAATCAAGTTTATTCCAGTGGCTCTCCTAAGATTACAGAATCGGAGAATCACAGAACCACAGAGTGGCTGAGGTTGGAAGGGTTGAAAGGGACCTCTTGAAGTCATCTGGTTCAACACGCCTCCTCAGACAGAGCCACTTGGAGCAGCTTACTCAGCACCATGTCCAGATGTCTTTTGAATATTTCCAGGGAGGGAGGTTCCATAACGTCTTTGGGCAACTTGGGTCAGTGCTCAGTCACCCGCACGATACAAAAGTGTTTCCTGACATTCAGAGGAAACCTCCTATATTTCAGTTTGGGCCCATGTCTTTTGGTTCTGTCACTGTTATTGCTGAACTGTTAAACACAGCGCTGTGAATGCATTTGTAGCTGAAAAAGTTGAAGTCACGTCATTGAGTATACAACTGAAAGTGTAGAAGTTGCATCACTTCTTGGTTTTTCTACTAAGCATGTATCATGGGGCTCTGTAAAATGCATGAAAGCTAAGAAGTGTTATATATTTGTCTCTTCTATTTCACATGACAAAAAAAATAAGCTATGGAACTTCAATCAGAGGGGGAAGTAGGAAGAAATTAACTGCATCCTTTTTTTCTGCTTTTGTTTAAACTTGTTATCATTTGAACTTAAGCTCAGTTTTGCTTGAGAGTTAAGAGTAGAATGACAGCTGTTTTGGAAAATGTTTTGTGATACCTGGAAAATTAAGACTACTCTTTCAGTAATCCAATTTTCCAGTTTCTCTTACATAGGTTTCTAATGGTTTTTGTCCTTTAGTACTTGTCTGTTTTCTTCCTTTTAAATGAAAAAAAGTAAAATTCATTTAATAGTATGCATACCAGAATTTAATAGCAATTGATGGTATGTTAATTTTTTACATTGCAAAAATGGTTGAAGCATTATGGTGGTACTTTATGATCATGGTTGTTGAAGTCTCTGAAACTAAGAATACTTGCATAGCATAAACAAATTTTGCTATGTGCTATTGTGCATTTTTGTGTTGTGGGTTTGGAAGATCTGGATATGCCATAGGTTAATATGTAGATGCCCCATATATCAAGCAATGTATTTAGGTAGAAGAAAATATACCTTTTTAAATTACATCTCTTTGATTGCACACTGAATGGGCACTTTGAATTCAGGACACAACCAGAGTGTCAGAAGGTACCTGAGCAAGTTCAGTATAATATAGTCTGCATGTTATGTTTAGAATATTAAATGTTAAAGTAAATTAATCACCTCTCTTGAAACATAAGTTATTAAAAATGCACTTCAATCTACGCTAATATTCTAATGTTCTTCGCTGTTTATATTCTTCTCTATCCTACGTCCACAGAATTTCATCACTGAGGCTATGCTGGAATATTTTAATCCTTATTCATAAGAAATGTGTTTTTTTTCAAATATGTATTTTATTAAAAGTCTTTAGTCTGCCTCCCAAAATTCTCTCTGTTGCTTGTCCTGAGCAATCTCTTTTATAGTTACTTTAAAAGACAGTCAAATAATTTAAATACCTATATACTTATTTATTCTATACTAAATGCTCATAGCAAAGAAACAGAAATAAAGAATACCAAAGGTCACAGTATGTATGAAATCAGTTCTATATGTGAAATGGGACCAGAGAAGTAAAAAGGCTGGGAAAAACTAGGCACTGCTATTACTTCTTTGGGGAATAATTACAGGCTCATCTATTTCAGTCTTTCTTAAGGGGTTAAGTTTATAGAGTTTGATCAGTGTAACTGGATTAATGTATCACTAAGATTACATAATGATTACTTTTAGCAGAATATATGTGTCTACGAGTAGATGGCATTTACATTTTTTCTTTTTTTTTTTTTCGATTTTGAATTTCAGCAGAGGGATTACTTAAGAGCTTTTTGCAGCAAGTATGACATACTTACAGATGGAAATGTGATCGCTAAGCTCAGTAAGCAGCTGATGATGTTTTCAGTTAACAGACCAAGCTTTCTGGGAAGTCTTATACTCTCAAGAAGAGGGAGCCAGCAATGGAAAAAAGCCAAAGTTTACAAGGACAGTAGCTATGATAGTACTATAAAGACCTGAAAAAGAAAAAGACATCATTTTACGTCTACATGTGCATTCTAAAACAGCATCCTGCCGAGCTGTTACTGTTGCTTGGTTATTGTTTGATTATGCTTTTATTATTTAGTACCAGTAAACAGAAGTACAGACAGTTCTCCTTTATGTTAAGCTGCTTTTTACTTAGATTTTCGTAAGTGTGGAAGTGCCATTAGGATTCCACAGTTATTCTAACCTTGCTTGCCACATAAATTCTCTTACCAGACTGAGAATAAAAAGCTAACTGTGCACATTATATTGTACTGCAGGAATTATCTGGATTGTCAAGTACGAGTATTTTGAATTTACCTTACAGTGGATGAAGGAATTAGATATCTCATTGAAGCATTTTATTCTGAATTCTATTATTCTGTATTATAATAGACCCTGGAAGCAGAACAGAAAAAGAACACTCCTGAAATGCTCCTTATTTACTCAGGAAGCTTTGATTCACCCCTTAAAGTCTGTGAACAAGGAGGACAAAAAGAACTGAAAAACAGCTTTCCTTGCTTGTTTACAGAATTAAGCACCAGGAAAGTAAAGGAAATTAATCGGGTATAATGTTTATATAGTGAGAATATAATCTTATCTTCCTGTGAGATAGGGAAACAGAGCTTTGACACTCATACTCTTTATTAATGCTCAGGATGTAGTAAATTCTAGATACGTAAATAAAACCAACCAAACCCCAAACCCATATTATAAATAATTTTAAAATATAATTTATTTTAATACAAATGCTGATGAATGCCATAATGAATATTTGCATTAATGCATTTTGCATATGGATTTAAAATGGCATCTAATTTCATCATTATGTCACAGTTCAAATTGATTCTACTGTAACTTTTAATTACAAAAAACAATCACAGTAATTTCCAGTTAATGGCTATTCCATCTTTCTCTTTAGGAGGGTAAATAATGATTATTGCATTTTGGCTAACATGAAAACAATGAACACTACACTCATGTTTCAGTGAATGGCTGAACTCACTATTGTGTAAAATTCGCTTAGACTGCCCTGGGATTTTACTATGTTCGGCACTATGTCTGTTCCTGGTATAACGGGAATTTCATCAAATTCATCAAAAGGAAATGTGTATTCATGCACCTGGGACTTAGTAGCTCCATGCTCCAGGAGAAGCTGGTGGCCAACCAGTTGGAGAGCAGCTTTGCAGAAAACGACCTGGCAGTTTTGATAGACAATGAGCTGAACATGAGCCAGCAATGTGCCTCTGTAGTGCAAAAAAAAAAAAAAAAAGCCCAGCCTACAGCTGCGTCCAGGAAAATGGTGATCCTTCTTGGCAATGTGTCTTAGTGCTGAGTTCATTACTGGATTGCTAAATACAAGAGACACATAGATATATTGGAACAAGTACTGCAAGGGACCACAGCCTATAAAGACTAAGGCATCTGTCATAGGAGGAAATATTGAGAGAGCTGGGACTGTTCAGGCTGGACAAGAGATCTGAGACATCTTACAAAATGTGTAAATGTTTGATGGAAGGAAGAACCTCTTCTCTGTGTGGCCCAGTGACAGCGGAAGAAGTAATGGACACATATTTTTTTTCAGCTTCTATTGAAATACAAAAATTTCCATTTAAACATTTAAAAAACAAACAAACAAACAAAACTAAAATAAAATCAAAACCCCACTCAAACAAAACAAATCTTTTTACTGTGAAGGCAGTCAAACATGGAAACAGACTGACCAGAAAGACTGTTGAGGCTCCATCCTTAGACATATTCAAAACCTGAGGAACCTCCTCACTAGATTTCATTAAGTGGGATGGTTGGGTTAAATGATCTCCACAGGTATCTTCCTACCTCAATTGTTAATTCTGTGTTCTAACTCTCTCTGAGACCATACAACCCAATTTTTACGTCAACTAATAATGCTGGTTTCCACAATCTTAGTCTGACACTTGTGTGTTGACAGATGTGTATTGCAACCTGTGATAGCATTTAGCATTATCGAGATAGTAGCTAGTCTTGTCTCATTATATGATAAGGGATGTGAAGATTTCTATAGATTGAGGTATTCTCTCATGGTTTAACTACATCTCTGTGCCTTTGTTTCCTTCTGTTGAAGCAGTTATCTTTTCATTCCCCAGCTTTATATCCTAGGGACTATTTTTATTACTTCTGAAAACCAAGCATTATAAAAATTCTTCAATTTAGAAACTAAAATAAAGATACTTCAAATCAATAATCATGTGGTGCATGTACAAATTATTTCAGTGTGTAACTCCACATTGTTCAGCTTGTCAAATAATGTTCGTCAGTTAATAATAACAATATCAATGTAAAAAAAAATATTAAATTTTCATTAAAAGCACAGTTTTCAAAATGCATTTGACCTTTTAGATATTTTCCTCACTTTTCTCCACATAATTACTTGGCTACATTCAGTGTACTTCCCACTACAAATAGTTTGTCCCACATACTAATTTTGTAAACACTTGTTGAGAGACATTATCTTCTACTGAAAACAATTATGTAACAAATAAGTTTTACCACCTATGGGCAATGCTGTGCTACCCGTATGGTAAAGCATCTGAACTTCAGAAGCTGTAGAATCACTGCGAACCTTGTTCTTCCTGTCAGAACAAAAGGGAAAATAACACATCAACCTCCATAAGAAGTGTATAATTGAACAGGCTGTTTGTTAACTGAGGCCTTGGGAAGGCAGGAACCATGTCCCTGATAGGACATTGTTGTTGCATAGATCACATACAACAAAACTGATTGAGAAGAACAGCTTTCCTCACCATTCTGTGATAAAACAGTGAGATCCAAAGATGTAAACACTGTATTGACGACATGGAAACCTATGTATGTTTAGTCAACAAAAGATCAGAATATTTTGTAACATTGGTAACTTTCCTATTTTGTTACATGTGCTCCCCCGGTTCTGAATTATTCTAAAGAGAAATGGACAAAATCAGACAGCTAAAGTTAACAACTCTCCCATTCAACTGTCCATTGAAAGAAAAAAAAAATCAAGCCTTAGAGTAAACACTTTTGATTGAAATAATATTTTGATGACAAGTGCAGATTTCTGAGATTGCATTGAAAGCTTGTGTTCCTACCTCTAGTCATCTTTAGGTCCTTTCTGAATCTCAGCTTTTTATGTACCAAATGTTTTGCTTTGTTCTTAGGATATTTAAATGTATTTTTGCTATTTTTCTACACTACATTTTCTGAACAGAGCATGGAACTGTACTCTGGTAAGCCTTCCTGCTTGAGGGTTTTTTTTGTCTTTCACCTTGAAAGGAGAACTGGCAGCAAATAGTTAATGTTGCGTGAGATTTATATCTTTAGTAAGATAAGAGCTTTTTGTTTCAAATTTCTTTGCGTGTTTTTTGTACTTGGTCCTGGCATATGATATTTTTATAAGTTTTCTATGTGATCACTTCTTTAAAACAGGCTGTTTAAAATATCCAAGTTAGTTGGAATGCTACTGTTCATCTCACAATATTTTACAACACCACTTGCAGAAATGTGCTCACCAATAGAAGGTGCTGATAATTTCAACGTTTTGATTTTTTTTTCCAGCAGAGAACATTTCCCCTTCTTTAAAATATAAAAACATGTTTCTGTGTTTAAGCAGAGGGCATTATACAGAACAGAGTACACCAATCTAAGTTCTGTTACTGTTTTCCAGCTAGTAGCATATATTGACTTTTTTAGATCAGTATTAAGCTTATTGACTGGAGAATTTAATATTTACGGTATTTTGCCAGAATCAATATGATGACCTTAAGGGTGGAAAAGGAAATGTCTTTGAGTCAACTAAATAACAATGTTTTCTGTTTGTGCTAGAAGCCTGCTGATATTTAAATATATCTATGGTGAAAAATTTGGGATGTAGTTACAGTTATCAGCTCATCATTCTTTGTCTTCAGAACTCCAATTTTTTCAACACACAAGAAAATACTATTTCTGAAAAACACTATGACTAATAATATCTGATGTTTCAAGTCATTTTTTTAAATAGAAAACTGATGTCACATATGAGCCCACAGATTTTAATTTCAGAGATGTTCTATTTTATTTTATGTTTTTAACATGTAAAGTATTCCTATCACTTTTTCACTAACTGTTGATGTAACTTAATCACCTCAATGTAGATGGAATTTGTTCATAATAATTTAGTCATAGTTGCTTTAAAATACTTTGGAGCTCCTATCTAGTTTGGACTTTTTGTTGCAAATCTTCATGAGACTGCTGTGAATTCCTTGTGTTTAAAAACCCTACTACTTTATTAAAAAACATATGATAAATATAATGTAATATAAAATAACATGATATGATGTAATACATAGAGCTTGATGGCTGACTTATTTGCTAGCTTCTGCCATATTGGCTTCAATGTTCTGCTTTAGAGAATATGCTTACTTTTTATTATGAAAACAAAAATAAATTAAGAAGAACCAAATATTTAAAATTTTGCCAAACAGCTTATCTTGCACCGAGTTAGAAGTGTTCATTTCACAGTAAACTCCAGACTAAAACAGTGTGCTACAAAATGGATTTTTTTAACAAAGACACATAGAAAAATAATAAACTGATGACATATTTTTTAATAACTATATACTTATATAGCAACACATAAATACTAAGCAATTATTTGTTCTTATTATGCTTATTATTGTATGATATATTAATTGTTTCTATATGCTCAGGTGGGGTTTTTTTACTGTGTTTACATTATTCAGTTCTTTCACTTTTCTTTTAGAAAAAATTTCTAAATACTAAAGATGTCAGTGGAAGTCCATCCAAAAACGCTGAACTCTGGAGAGTAGTGATTTATTTTTTCATTTAAAATTTGCTCCATAGGTCTTTAAGTATTAGAATGGGTAATAGATGAGATCATTCTCTTTTTTATATTTAGACTTGGGCTCCTTTTGACAAGATGTTGCAGAAAATCTGGAAACAGAAAGAGAGAAAAAAGAGCACTAAAATGTCTAAGGCAGCATATGAATCCCTCCTGCTGCCCAAATGGATTTGAAAAACAAATTTCTATGGAGAAAAGCTGTCATTACTCAGGTGAAGGAGAAAGTTTTGTTCATTTTCAAATGTTTTTAGAGACGCCAGCATCTGAGTGTTTTTATAAAAGCATCTGGCTACTTTGCTATTCAGTGTGCAGCTCACCATAACTTGATATATTCATGAAGACATTCAGAAAGATACAACATTGTAATTTGTAAAATAATTGAAGCATCAGTTTAAATACTTATTTTTAATGTATGTAAATGATTTAGCTGTGGTATTCTCATAATTGTAAAATAACTGACTTGGATAAAATGTCTTTAGGGAACAAGAGACAAAAAGGAGTTATTTTTTTCAAGCTGAAAATACCAGTTTTCTATTAAGAACCTCACAATCTCTTGGGATGAAAATGGAAACAAAAGAGCTGCAGAGATGTCAAATGGAACACTCTATGATGTCCTAAAAGCTTATTTACTCTAAGATGAAAATATAAGGGGAGAAAAGAGGAAGTGGCTGTAACAATCCACAGTACATGTGCTGTTGCTGAGATACGGTGTATTTCTTAAGGAAAAAACTTCGTCAGTATGTAATACGATCTCTTGCTCTGTGTTACCGGGCAAAAATAGCATTTACAGAAAGGGTAAAAAACATTACTCTGCTTTAAAACTTTGGTTTGGCTTGGTTTTATTTTCTTCCCCTCTGGATGCAAATATACTTGTCCTTGTATTTTCATTTAAATGACAATGAAAGTAATTGAAAGCTACATTTGATTTCATCACAGTATGGAATGAAGAGTAAAAATATCAGCAGAATTTGTGTCTGACTGTCTAAGGACCTGAGCACATAGACTTAGAACTTTTCTCCTCTTGTTATTTTCTTTGCTTTTCTTCTACGTAACTCCTCTGTTTAAGTACAGGCTGTTATCATCGCTCACGTTTTCAGCAGATAATATGAATAATGAGAAGAGCTGTACACAGAATCATAGAATGGCCTAAGCTGGAAGGGACTTTAGAGATCATTTTAATCCAGCCTCGCTGCCATCAGGGACGCCACCTCTCACCTAGATCAGGCAACACATGGGGACCAAATGGGAATTGAATCCGTGACCTTAGCGTTGTTAGCGCCACGCTCAACTGACTGAGCTAACCGGCCCCCTGTTGCCCCCTATTGCACCCCTACATTGCAAGGTGAAAGGTTTATCTAGTGAAAGGTTCATTTATGCTGACTAGCAGTAGCCAATAACTCACAACTGGCAGAGTGACAGAGTGGGGCAGCCATGCGATACTCTCCTAGAGCACCTTCCAAGGCTCCCACTATTTGGGGTACAAACACTTTTTTGAGCCAAAGGTATTTCCTTTGTATTTGAAACTCTGGTTGGATATCCTTTCTCTCCCTCCATGTTTGTCCAGCCTGCCTTTGGATTGCATGTAATTTAAATTACTACAAGGCAGGTTGTGATTCATATTACTCTGAGGCAAATACTGTTTGTTTCAGATGTTCTGCAAAACCTTTACACCGTTATGAATATAATAAACCAAACACTTATTAAGATGAAGAGATCCTTTTTTTTTCTCCTTAGTGTTGCACAGGTGACATTGTACTTGCTGTTCTATGATTGCTATAAAAGTAGTTCCAAAAATAGCTCATACTGCCTTGTCTTAGGCAGTTTTTCTGGTATCTTAAACTGTCTTTTTTCCCTTTTAAGAGGGAATAAACATTTTATTGCCTTTTTTTGTTGAACTGTTCCCCTGAAAAGCTGCCAAATACCTGTCAAATGGAAGTTTATTCGTTTTCGTATTTGAAATATTTTCCAGGAAATGCAACATATTTTCAAACAAATGCTCTGGTAACAGAAAAAAAAACCTGCTAAACTGTGGTTTCAGCTAAACTATCAATTTTTTTCAGCTATTGCCTATAGCTTCTTCTAAGGTAAAACTTTTAAAAGTCACATTAAATATGCAACATAACCATATCTTGAATTACAATGTCTTTGTGGAGATCTTTGTCTAATTACATTTAGACTGACAGCCTCTGTAAATAATAGTCAAGTTCTACAGCAAATGGACATTAAATTCAGTTTTAAAACTCTTCTGCTATGTCATAGATCTTCTCCTTACATGCAGGAAGTTACAGAAAAAAAGTATATATCTAATTGATAAATATATAAAATGCTGGTGTAGATTCAAGAAATACTTCCAAGTTGTCCTAAACAGGTGTATGAGTCTCTCTCTCCTTGATTTCTAGAAGAAAAGAAAACCTTTACTTTTTTTTTATATGATTTAAAAGTTAATGTTAAAAGAAATTATAATGCAGATTAAGTAAGGAAGGTGACTTGTATCTCTGAGCCCGGTTACTCTCACAAATGTCTCTAGGATTCTCTTCATCAATCAGATCTATATAAAGCAGTAATCTCTTAGTGGAACTGAACATCATCTACCATGTTGATGCTTTGTAACCAAAGCAAATTTGAAGACATGTTTTCACTGAATACTGTGCTACAAATGAAATGCACACTGTGGCTAAGTTGTATTTGCACCAGTAGTCCTGCCTTGTGGTGCAGCATAATTCAAGTCTATATTGAAAAATTATCTTTCAAAATTTTTGTTTCATATTTAGATTTGTTGCATATGCTTGTTTTCTGATAGTCTGAAATTTAAAAGCCTACACGTGGAAATACAAGCATGGGTAATTGAATGAACACTTTCAAACTCTAAAATTAACGTGAATTTAACTGAAACAATGGAGTAGAAAGTATGTTAACATATCTTAAATCTATGTAGGTTTTTGTTTCGGTTTTTAACTTTTTCCTTGTATTTAGCTGAAGACAAGGTTTGTTGAAAAACAAGATGTGGATATTCATGTACATCATATTCTTGCTGTGCAGTGCTGTTTAATGCAGACTATCTACTGTTCCTGATAAAAGTTAAGAGCTACAGAAAGGTACTTAGCACCTCCTGTGAATAGTCTGAATTTGACAGAAGAAATACAATTGCATCTCTGCCTACGGACAGTTTATTTAAGATTATTACTCGGTATGTAGCTGTAGGCAGAAGTTAGCTTCAGAACTCTTTAATGGTTGCTTTTTGTAAAATATGGCATAAGAACTTGTCCAGGCTATCTGCATTAGACCACTGTTTATCTTTCATAAATCCCTAATTTTAGCAGTCTGGGTTTTCTTATTTATTTTAGTGATTTTAAAGCATGTAAATATTGCCTAAAAGGACTGATTAAGATGGAAAAAAAAAAAACCAAACCCAACAAAAAAACCCCAAACCAACAAACAAACAAAGCCCCCAGGGAAATAGTGGAAGAAGAAAATCAAATAACACAGCCACCACAAACTAAGCAGTTACATAAGGGGCAGAGTGAAGGCAAATATACAAAGAAGATCTGAAAAAAAATCATAAATATATATACAGTATATTTTTTCCATGGTATTACACATAAAGTCACTAAAACTTAACTGACTAAAATAGTAAGCTGATGCAATTTAAAAAATGAAAATAAGAGTCTGAATGCAGCACTTTTAATGGGGATGAAAACTGAACCTTTTTTAAAGCCAGTATGAAGTGCTGCAAAATAACAGCTATATGACTTGATTAAGGGAACTGTTGCGGTTACATATGTGAACTTTTAGAAGCTGTATTTTATGGGATTATTTAAGACATCTTTTTCAGTTTCTCAGCAATAAGTCCTGACCTTTATGATATTTGACTGGGAATATCAGTCACCTCCAATATGAACACCGAGATACTGGAGATAATGAGATGTTGAGGTTATAGTTGATATTCAGAAAATAACTTAATTCACTGAGTAGGAAGATATTTACAGAATTAACAAATGAATGAATAAATGAATGTATGGAAGGAAATTAGAATGTGCCATCGTTTTTATTTTCCAGAAGAATACATATATCATGGTGAGTTATGGGCACTCTCTGTTCAAGTAAAGCAATAGGCAAGCTTTTTTAAGTATGCTGAAATGATAGCTGGAAAGATGAATTTTAATGTTTCTTAGATGATGGGAGAAATTTACACATTTACAAATTCTTCTCAGGCAATATTTGAAAATCTAGATTTAGTAGTTTAAAGGAACAATAAATTATTTTTATATCTCATTCTCAGATCTTCTCAAGAGTAATTTATTTTATTGTTGTGTGCAGAGCTACAGCTGGCTAAGCAAATGGAAAGTGTCGGTTCCAATCATTTGCTATTGTGTCTATATAAAGTCTCAGTCAGAAAATGTGACAAAGGCTTGTGCCATTTTTGAACTCCGTGGAAGTGGCAAACCTCCATTTACTTTTACCTTTGTCCCGTATATTGCAAGACTACACTTAGCATTATGTCATATTCATTCTTCAATCTAACAGACTCTTCGTGCTAGCTGAGATTCTATCAAAAATGTATTGAGCCACATACTTGCAATTTGCTTCTTTAAGTGCAGTTTGGCTTATTGGCTTAATGGCAAAACACATCAAAATAGAATAAATACATGGCACACTGTGCAAGAGAAAAGCATAGTTTTAAATACAAAACCAAAAGGGACAGACTACCTCTCCAAGACAGAATTAAACTAGTGTTTCTGCTCCAGCTGTCTCATTAAAGGTTGAAAAATAATACTTCTCTTTGTCCTCTCTCTTTGTCCCGCACTCCGCTCCTCAAAATACAACTTTTTCATCTATAGTAATGAGCCAAAACGATAGGAAATCAAAACTAGTTCCTAAAAAAGATGACTGCATGGCCAGACAATTAATGATACTGAAAGAGATATGGGCGAGTGACAACAGGACAGTAGAGAAAAAGGTAATGTTCAGATAGAATGTGATTTTTAAAAGCTTTTTATATGTGGACAGATAAAACCTCAAATATTCAGATATTAGTTAAGATAAGAATAACATACTGAACCACGTGTACTGAAATATTCCATAAATTCAATTTATTGTTTTACATTAGCCACATTCTTAAAACTGTAATGAACTTAAAGAAGTAAATATAGGAGTTCATGTCAGATATGACTGAGTCCAATAGAGTTTTCTTCTGTATTCTCCTGGTAATCAATTATTTGCAATAGATGTAAATCAAGCAATCAAGGGAGCACAGATCAGTTCTCTTAACTGACTGTACTTTAAAATAGTTTCAGTAGTTTTTGATATTCATTTGGGACAGACTCTCTTTGCATTCCTAAATACAGCAGAAGAGAGTATATCTGCTAGAGAGTATATCTGCCTCTGGGAATTCTATTTCCGGGAATGAATTCTTCTTTCTTCCAGCATGAGATCTTAGCTCATGTGGGGATGGTGAAAAAGAAAGATGTTGCTGGCCTTAAAGTTGCCTGTGTCTACCACTTAAACATGCTGAGAGTTTTGTGTAATCATTTCAGTATCATTTCGGAGCATTCTTTAATGCTTTGAGAATTTTAAGTAAAAAAGCAGAAACACTTTTAATCACAAGAGTCGCTGTGTGGCATAATTCCGTCTTCTTAGTACATTTGGGAATGCTGTAAAAAGTTTTACATTTATACATATATATAAAATTGGAATATTGCAGAGAAATATTCCAAATAGATTCTGAGATCTTCAGAATACCGCAAGTGTCTTGATCTTTTCTAATAAAGTAATGTTTGCATCTCACTGTTTGTACACATTCTCATACATATTGTATTTGTAAACATTAGCCCTAACACAGATATTTAGAAAAAATCACGTTTTTCCTTAAAGAAAAGGAAATTCATTGATTTCTTCTTCCTCAGTATTCTCTTTTAAAATTAAAATTTGATTTCTTATTCTTCATAGGAGTGTAGTGATGTCCTATTTCCTATATCATGGGGAAATACACTGAAAAAAATATAGTGAAATATACTGAAGATAGAAAATTCTTTTTGTGAAGATAGAAAATTCTTCATCGTTGAATTATAAAATAGAAAACAGAGTGTTTCCTTCCTGACTGCAGAACCTTAACTTGATATGTTTCCAGTGATTCTGTAATACACTGTGGCTTCAAATGTGTCATTTTGCCTTTTTTTTACATTGGCAATATATCTATGTCATACTCACACGAAGAATGCACATCTCGAAAAAGTTACTGTGAAATTAATAAGCAAGGACTTGTTGCAAATTATTGATGGCAGTTGTCTAGCAACTCTCCTATTTTGAAATGATCAAGGGGACGTTTCATTTATGTTTTAACCATTGGTAGATTAACAAATAATGTCAAAGACAGGTGGTATTGTTTAAACTGAAGACTCTGTGTCCCTTCATCCTTTAAAGTGTGTCCATGCTTATCATTGCAAACAATACTTCATATACAAGTTGGGCAGATATAACTACTTCCTCTAAAATTATTTACTCACATTTAAGTGAAGTAGGTAATCTTCATCCTAGCATCTGTTGTTTTGGTCACATTAACATCCTATTTAAAGATTTTTATACATCTTTGAAAATACTAGATTCTAAACAAATATGAAAGAAGATCAGCATAAAATAAGCTCTGAATTTACAAATACACATTCAGTTATTAAAACTTTTCTGTCATCCTACCAGATAGCAGCTTTTTTCTGTAACACAAGTTACTAAACAAGTTTTGGATTTTGAATGTAGTATTCTTGCAGGGAACACAGTTTGAAAGCAAGCTATAGGCCAATATGTACTGCTATTAAACGTACAATAAATAATTATAGAAATTAATATGTTTAATTAAAAACCCTGTTTGTATGAGTCCTCACTCACAAAAGCTAAGAAAGTCACAGTGAAAACAAAGAAATACAATAATCAAGACAAATAAATAAATAAATAAACTGCAAAATAAAGAAAGCAATTAGAATAGTAACCATAGAACTTCATAATGTTACTCTTAGTCTGAGTGATCTCAAATAAAAAGGTCATTCCACATTAGTTAAAATTATATTATAAATGTCATCCCACAAATAAATTCGGGTGAAGACAATTTTCGGCTCTATATTTTATAAGTTTTTATCTTTCCAAAACTTGCAGCTGAATTCCCAGATCCCTGTGACAAAACAGTAGAACAGAAAAGAAATATAGTAAGACAACATGGACAAGCCATTAGAGCTTCACTTGTAACACCTTACTTATTTCAAGTTTATAAGCCTAAGGCTAATATACTCCACTGAATATATGAATCATTCTAAGATCATTTAAAATATATAACCATGTTTTAGACTGTATGGCAGGTCACTGTCCATTTAAATTTTGCTGTTTCCTAATGTCTTTGTTATTTGGGGTGGAATAGCTTGAATAATTGGAAGGTATCTGCAATAATGACATAATGAATAATAAATAATAAAAGATACCTTGGACAACAGAAAAATGCCCATATAATACATTATGTGAAATGCACTATGATCTTGATTATAGGAAGTTTATTTTTATTGTGATATAGATGTAGGAGGTCTGGAGGTGATCCGAAAGCGGCTCAAGATTGTTATACAAATTAGTGAATCTTTTTTGAAAAGAGTTGTGTTGTATAAAATCACACAGAGGTAAATAAATTGATTTTGTTATCTATGTAAGCTGCAGTTCTTGTGAATTTATGCCTGAGAGACTAGCTTAATATATGCATTTGGAAGGTAACAAATGATGCATGACTCATTTCTTGTATAAATCTAAAGTAACTTTATCTACTTATTTCTTGAGAACTTTAGTATTAAGTACACAGTATTAATTATAACTGTTACTTTGATTGTGTCTGGAGTGTCTCTGGTGATAAAGCTTAGAACAGATTTTATAAAAATATTGTATAAAAGTTCAAAACCAAAAGTGTGTTTTTTATCCTAAGGTAGTGGAAATTATCCTTTAAGACAATTAATTTGAAAAAGAAAAAAGATATTGGTGAGACTTAAAAATTGTGAAGTGGTAGTTTAGCTTTGGTAAAAAAACCACCCAAAAATAAACAAAAAAAAAGCACAGAAGCACTAGGAAAAAAAAATTAATTTTGCATTTTTATGTGAAAATTATTTTTTTTTAAGGAAGAGCTGACTGGACCAAATTAAGTTACGTGTTTATTCATTTCATGGTGAAATTATTGTTATGTTAATTCCAAAGATAGTTGTGTTTTCTTTATACTTCTTTTTCAGAAAAGCAAAATAACCAGTATCATTTGCAATGTTCTAGACTTCTCTGCTTTTAAATCATCATTGATGTTCGTAGGCACTGACCATGGCAAACCTTTGTATTCTACCACTTTCTGTACCTCATGTGAGCAACTAAATGCTTTTTGCTTCAGTACAGTTTGGTCTTCTCAAAATCACATTGGATTTAAAGGGCAGGTTGTTACTAGTCTGCTTTGAATCAGACTTTTTGTGAAGCATCATATTTCCTCCAGAAAACTGCATGTATAATAATTATATAGTATATAATGTTGCAATATATATGTTACATATGTTACATATATATTATATATTACATTCATATCACACGTATAGCATATTTTGTCTATATTACATATTATATATAATATTGCATAATATAATATGGTATAACATATTATACCACCATTACTGATAGACTTCAGTGCTGTACAAATGAAGCACCAGAGGTAATTTAAAGACATTCCAATCAATAGCAAGTCTTTTCAATCTCTTGTATGCAGCTATATGAATTTCTGGCTTTTTACTAAAGCCTTCTTCAAAGGCCTCTTTTTTTAAAAAAAAAAATCAAACGTGCTTCAGATTCATCCAGATGCCGTAAAGATGGGACTAAAGCAGTATAAGCATAACACACATGAATATCAGCCCCCTAAGACATTACAAGAAATGTGTAATTCCAAACCTCAAAAATATTAGCTACATAGGATTGTGTAAGAAGTTCTTATTTAGAAGGTTACTGTGTTCTTAGAAAACTCTAGTAGTTAATATTAATATTTAATAATTCTTATTAATCTAATTAGTGCTTAGAGGCAGAAGGACTCTACAGAATAATTAGGCTATTGGCAGAAGATAAAGTTGTCTAGAGCATGTTTTTACATATAAATAATGCCTTAGTTGAAATATGCTGTTTGTCACAACAGAAGGATTCTGCTTAAAAGATGATATGCTTTAAAAAATGTATGCATAAATCGTGTCCAAATTTAAGACACTGGAAAGACATACTTTACCTTAAAGCCTATGACTTATACACTATATTATGATTTATAAAGTGAAATCTATCCTCCATTCTGCATGTGTGTGGTACTGAATTATTCAGCTCAATAAAGGACATAATGATTATCAAAATAATAATAATGAGAATATCTTGGCTTTGCCTGAAGCATGTAGTTATAACATCATTTACTATGTAATTTTATTGTGTTCTTGCTAAAGCTAGGGTTTTAAAGCATCAAAAATAAATGCCCTACCATTAACCACTTAATTTTTCCGCACTATTGTTCCCTTCAAACTCTGTTCCTGATGCCTTTCACAAATGTTTACACATGCCTACACACCAAAATTTGACACCAGCAGATTACATGGAGAACCATTATATGAACAGCAGGTTATGTTTAGTGCTTTCATACAATATTGTTTACCTGACATTCTAGTTTTAGGTGTGGTCACTCGTTTGTTTACTCTTGATTCTCACGAAGTTCAATCACCAGCTCTGCTTCAGGGTAGAGAGAAAACAGAGATCAGCAGTTGTTTCTAGTACGACCTGTATTTTCTACTGCTGATTTCTTTTGTTTGTTAATACATTTAATCTGTATTTTACCAACAGGTTAATTTTTTTTATCAAGTAGGCAAATCTTTTTAAAGCAAGTGCTAATCTATCTTGGAGACACAAAATTTATACAAATAGTCAAGGCTATAATGGTCAAAGGCTGAAAGAAGAAAAAGGATTATCAATTTCTCTTGCTTCTATTTCAGATATGTTAATGGAGAGGAAAAAAAGATTATTGATTCAAAGGACAAAGCAAAAATACGTATATATAGTTTATTTGCCAATGCTCTCACTGGCACTCACTGAAAGATGATTCTTGCACTGGTCCTTAATTTTTGAGTTGTTCTGCTACTTTTGTCCATAGTGTTTAATATAAAATATAGAATCATGGAATGCATTGGGCTAGAAGGGACCTTTGAAGATCATCTAGTCTAACCCTCCTGTGGTAATAGGTACAGCCTTTTAAGCAACAGAAGCATCCATACCTCCCCCTCTCTGTTTATCTAACACAGGAATCATACTTTCTGTTGGTTTCAGAGTGATTTTAAATGTCTACAACAATGATATAGCTTCTCTGTGAGGGCTGGGGGCAGTCCTTCCCACCTGATCCCTCCACTTTCTTAACTTCGGATAAATCTGTCATTGCCTTGAATTTGTTTTCTTGGACTCGGGACCAACCCTGATATTGCAACTGTGCTGCATTACAGAGGGCTAAACAGCTGCCAGATTGATGTGAGAGCCACTCAAGTGTCCTACCCACCTTTTCCCTTCACTCAGGATGTACATTTCAGCTGGGTTCTTGCTTTTGGTCCACCACTGCAGCTACACCAGTGCAGAGCCATGTCCTTTGTTGATCCAGACCCTGAATCTCATCACAAATATGACTACATGGTTTAACCTCAGACCAGCCCCATCATTATGGACTTGATGGTTATTGGACTGTGGCTAACCCTGGTTACCACCATCATACCTGAGACTCTCTGTTACCTGTGGAATTCAGTCCATCACTATGGACTTGTCTGGTGATCTGGATTCTTGGCTGACACTGCTGGGACCATCATGTTCCACTTGCTGAGGTGCGCTGGAACGTGGCCCACTCCTCCTGTGCCCTGGTAAAATCATTCTCCTGAGAATCATTCAGATATATTTGAGCAAAAAAGGATATTAATGGCAAGGAACTGCTGGAGAGAGTCTGGTGCAGAGCTGCTAAGATTAGAGGACTGAAGGACTATATTAGGAAAGGCTGAGAGAGCTGGATCTCAGGCTAAGCAGCCTGAAGAAGACAAACTTGAGGGGGGATCTCATCAGCGCTTACAAATATCTAAAGGGCTAGTGTGAGGAGCATGGGGCCAGACTCTTTTCTTTGGTGTTCAGTGACAGGACAAGGGGAAATGTTCACAAACTGGAAACTGGAGGTTCAATCTAAACATAAGGAAATACTTCTTTATTTGAGGCTAACAGAACACTGGAACAGGCTGCCCAGAGAGGCTGTGGAGTGTCTATCTTTGGAGACTTTCAAAACGTGCCAGGACATGTTCCTGTGTGGTCTACTCTGGGTGATCCTGCTCTTGCAGGGGGGTTGGACTTTAGAGGTCCCTTCTAACCCCTAATATTCTGTGATTCCATGATTCTGTGATGAGTTAGGCATGTTTTGCAAACACCTAATCAAGGATTGAGAGTGGAATAATGTCAGCTCTTCAGATCCCTCTTACATCAGTAATTATATAATTAAAATTTATGAAACTGAAACAACTATTGAAAATGTACCTCAGTCCCTATTGACACTTAAAGGCTACAAATTGACATGACTCCTAAGTTGACACAGAAGGTAAGTTTTAGGCTGAGGCACCCAAATGCTATGCAAGTTCTACATTAAAAAAAAAGGTCATACTCACACTGTACTATGGAGTATGATAAAGAAATCTCACCTCCAGAAACATAGCAGTGTATCTGTGTAATTTTTGGAATATGTCTATTTTAATTAAGCATGTTGAGAAACAGAGTTGATGAGTCCAGGCACAGTGTCACCCTCCAATGACTACCCTGCTTTTGGGACCTGTTCTCACAATCCCTTATGGTGTATCACAGCATGATGCAAATATACTGGCTCAGATTGATGCTAGCTACGGGGTGTCTCATGAAATTATCCTTCAGTTCTGCATTATATAAATCACGAAATCTACGCACTTTGACTTGCAAAGATTAAATCTGGAATAAAAATTTTGTAAGATATAGTCAAAACATTTTTAACATAGCTGTGATTCTTCTTGTATCTAGGAAACAAATTTTAACTCATACAATATTGTCGTTCTTTAGAAATAGGGTAAATGAAAATAGAATACTGTAAATTGCTGATAAGAACATGAAGAAAGAAGAGAAATATGTAAATCCTGAGACTTTATTTGAACTATCAGCTTTCAGTGCTCTAAAATCAGGAAATTTTGTTTTGTCTTGGAAGATTCTGTAATTTGTCCATAATTTCCATTCCAATTTTACACAAATCCAGTAATCATTCTTGATAAATGCATTATTACTTCCAAACAAATTTATGAAGGAGCACTGATGTGAATATTCAGACTTTGCACAGACGTTTGCATATAGCATTAGTTACACTTGCAAAGTGAATAGTTTATATGCCACCTACGTATTCAGATTCTCTAGGGCTAAGTAAATGCTCTCTAAAAATCAAATAAAAATATTTTTTAGCATTTTACCATCCCAAAACAATCTGCTTTTTAATGCAAACACTTTTTTTCACATCTGCTTTTGATACACACAGACTGTTATGTCATTATTTTTTTTGTGGACGCTTTCCTACTTGAGTGACTAGAGATCCACAGTAAGAGCATTATTTATTACAAAAACATTTTTATCATTTTCTCTGACACTACACAAACAAAAAGGTGTTTCTAAGGTGCCTAAATGGATCAGTCATCAGACTATACTTTAAGAGCTAACTTGGTACAACCTTTCACCTCCTCAGATGCAAGGAATATACATGAAAGGAAAGAAGAAATATCTTTCTATGTTACACAGAAGTATAAGCTCAAGAATGGTCATTAAACCTCACAAGGAAAGCAATTGCTGCTGTGTAGTTTTCATCTTAATAGACATTTATAACATTATTCAGAACCACAAATGAAATTAAAGAAGAATACATTATAAAATATATTTTGTGAATTTCTTTGGTATTTTTCCACAAAACGAATGGTAGCAGAACTGATTCTTGCTTATATTCTGAATGGTTTCGTTTTCATAGAGAAAGCTCAAACTGTAAAATTGCTTTGCATGTGTTGTATATGAGGACATTCTGTCAGGTCCATAAGATCACACAGATTTGGTTATTTGAATATATATATATATTATTATAATCAGCATGAAAGTTGAATTTTTCTAACCCTAAAGATTTCCCTTTTTCCCAAGAGCATCAAGAATACAAAATGTAGATTAATAAAATGTTTACTGTATGAAGGTCAGTAGAATGATGCAGACAAAGACATTTTTCATAGTTCAGTGAGATCACCTGTCTTCTGATATGTGTTTTGTTACCTTCTTACATAATGTTATGACATATAGACCAGATTTTATACCTTGTTTTACCAGAATAGTCCTACTGAGGTTACAAACCAAAGAAATCTCTCCTAAAAAAATTCTTTTATTTGATTTACAAGTAAAATTTCTCAATATATTTTCTAATTGCAACTGTTCCTTCTGGTTATTCCATGAAGATTCTTGCAAAGCTCGTATCTATTTTTTCTGCATTGTGCATGCAAAGTAAGAACTCACTGATGTCAGCTATGAAATATGTGAATCCTCATCTGTGTCTCGAGGACAAAAAGTTTGTTTATAGAGCAGCTGGCATAAACATCGTGGAATCACCACACTCTAACAGTGGAAAATTCACTTAAGCACATGAGGTCGGATGTTACCCACAGTGATATGAGAAATAATTTTGTCTTGATTTGAAAGGGATGATTGCCTTGGAAAGAGACAAGAAGAGGGAATTTGGACCTGAATTCATCAAAGAAATAAATAGGATGAAAGATTTTCTGGTTCTGTATGCATGGGCCTACATATTCTTTCAATATTAAGATTAGCAGACAGAAAGATTACATGTAAGTGCTGTCTATTCAATCTCTGTTAAGAACATAAAGTCTACCCATAAATTTCCTGAGTTATTTCCCCTCTCCCCCACCAAGAAGAAGGAGACACTTAACAAAATAGGTCCTGCTACTGAATTGCCTTATATCCCAAACTACATCACTATGTTGATAGAGTCATTTTGTCATCACAAACTTCTCTACTGGTTTACCTGCATAATCTTCCAGTCCCTTTCATGGACAACACCATTTGGAGACAGAGAGAGCTTCACTTTGAGGGAACAGCTTTTTGTCTTAAAATGTTCTTAATTTAAGCAAAATAAATAGTAATATTAAAGTTTTGCTTGAAAAATTTGAAACTTCATGCTCTTTAGTTTCTAGATAAGTTATAGAACAATTCACAGAAACCTAGCAGGGAATTTAAGAGCAAAACAATCTACTACCCTGTTGCAGTGGCTACACTAATTTTTGCTGAAGTAATTGCTGCCTGTTGGACCTGTTCAGACAAAAGCTCAGCAGATCGTCTTCCTGTCAGACTGTCACTTTTGTGCATCTCAGAGTGATTTTACATGTAAGCTGATTTTCTGTACCAAATTTAAGCAGTTGGATAGCTTTTTGTAGATGGCAGTTTTGGAATAAAAAACCGAAATTCCATCTAAATTGTGTTTTCCATCATAAAACTGTATTCAGAATCTGATTAATTCTGTATCGAAACCTTGGAACATGGTTGAACAAACTGTTCAAACACATGTTTAGATGAAGAGTACGCTATGTTGTACAACCACTTGCATATATATAAGGTTAAGTACTTGTTTGTGTACTGTAGAGGTTTCAGCTGCTAACACAGTGATAAGGTATCTGCTACAGTGGTCAGGGCCTTGTAGCAGTGATTCTTCTGTAGTCATTCTGGCAACATCTTGTAGACCATTGCTCTAGCTTCCCCGAATGAGTAGATCAAATATCCAGTGCAATTACTGTGGACTAAATAAGAAGATGGATCCAGGCTGTCTTCAGTCATGCTGTGACAGACAAGAAGCAAGGGACACAAACGGAAAACCAGAAGATTCCATCTGAACATATGGAAAAGCTTTTTTTACTACGACAGTGACTGATCACTAGATCATGTTGCCAGAGGTGGGGAGTCTCTGTCTTTGAGGATATTTAAAAGCCATCTGGATGACATCTGACTCTTGGTGATCCTGCTTTAGTGGGGGGAAGTGGACTAGATGACTTCCAAAGGTAACTTCCAACCTCAACTATTCTGTAGTTCTATGATCTTTCATGTGGATCCTCAGGGATCTCCTTGGCAGGATACTGTAGGACAAGGCCCTGGAGGGACTGGGAGTCCAGGAAAGCTGGCTGACTTTCAAGGATCATCTCCTCCAAGCTCAAAGGCTCTACTTTCCTTAAAGGAAGAAATCGGGTAAAAACGCCAGGAG
>NW_009708413.1:118733-147289 GCF_000703405.1 Apaloderma vittatum | reverse complement strand
TTGGTCTCATCTGGAGGAACAAATTGGAACAGAGACTTTGTAAGAGAAGGAAGGAATAAAAAGACAGTGGCCCAATGGATGTTAAAGTGGAAAAGGGCTCAGAAAACAAAAATTCAGCGGAGTGTTTTTAGGCAGATGATCAGAGGCAAGTCACAAGGGTCATTCCCCAAGGCTGAGAAAGTCATAATTTTTTACACCCCCAGGAATAAGCCAGAAGGCTGGAAGGGCATCTGTTGTACAGCCCCTCCATCCCTGCACTAGGTCACCTCTCAAACCACCCTAGTCCTCTGCTGGTGGAAGCCACTGGGGCTTGTGCAGTCCAGAGAGCTACACCACATCGCAGAACCTGAAGAGTGACCGTTCCTCTAAGGTTTCTCTGCTCCAGCCCAACTCTGGTGATTCACAGGTTACCTCACCCTATGCAGCCAGCCCCAAGCACCACCCAGCCTTCCCCCCACCTACCCTTGCAGCACCCACAGCATCGTGCTTCGTGATACACAAAGTCACCAGGCACTTGCCCCTGGAGACTGGGCTCGCTGCAAAGCCCCTGGGAGCAGCCATGGGGCTCTCCCATTGAGCAGCACTGATGTGAAAGATCTGTGCCTTCACAGGGGTGCAGAAGCCTTGGGGGTCCCAGCTGGGCATCCAGGGCTGAGGGACAAGGGCTCTCAGCAGGCTCTGGCGTGCTGACTGCTCAGGGCTGGCTTATTTTTGTCAGCCAGCCCGGCAGATATGACTTGGGGAGGAATTTGCCTACAAGCTAAGTATGCACGATAGCACAATGCCATTTCCAGAATCATTTCTCTGACCCTCACCAGCATTTCAGAACACATCTCAAATGCAATTGGCACCTCTGCGCTACCAATTTTAGAAACGTTTTGCTTTGGAGGAAGGACTGGAGCACAGAGGTGATTATCCCTCCCCTCCTGGCAGCTTCAGGAGTTGTGTGACTTGCAGAGAATGTCAGAGATGAACAGCATGTAAAAGAGCTCCAGCAAATGCTCTTTCCCAGCACACCACGACGTGCCTCTGTCCTGCTCCTTTAGACTGCAGAGGATCTCTGCCTCTTACAAGAGGAAAGATCCTGGTTGAGGTAGCTCAGACATGCATCTAACATGCCCTGAGACAGTAGTGCTGGTGACAGAGAGAGGGACTGATCCTTCTGTCGGCGCAGGCAGGGAGACAGCAGAGTCAATGGGAGTCGATGTTTACTTCTGTTACACTGCCTCACGTAGGCACTGATAGATATTATGAATTTTAAAAATTGAGATTCACATTAGTTTCCTTTAGCTTATTTTAGATTTTCTGCTTAGGTTTATTAAGTGCCTTTAAAAAGCAGCTTAGCCCACTATAGCTCTGACTGCAACAGCCCTGCCTCCCAGCCTGTCTTGCTCCAGGAATAAAGCAAAGCCCTAGGTGCTCCTGGGGAAGGAGGGGGGCACTGGGGATGGAGCCGTGGTCCCTGGGTGTGGGAGCACCTTGGTGGGGCAGGAAGATGAAGGAGTGTGGTGTAAGGAGGTCTCAGTGTTTTGGGTAAAAGTGGCGAAGATCCTTTCAGAGGGATGTGTTCTGAGGCATCATGCAAAGCTGAAGATGCTGAGATTTTTGTGCTCCACTCAAGTACAAGCAGGAGAATATTAATGGAAGGGTTTTGTTTTCTCTTTCCTGAAAGAGCAGGCAGATAGGCATGTCTAGGCACTTTCAGGCAACAGATCTTGGTCTAATCCCTTGCATATTAGTGTAAATGAGGAGTAGCCCCAGTGGGATGAACTCAGCATCCTCCTGATTTTTTAAGGCCTGATCCAACTTTCCCTGAAGTCGGTGAGAAGATGCCAGCTAACTGCTCTTGGTTCAGTCTCTGAATGCCTTGTTGTAATATCCATAAGCTTTAGTAAAACAATCCACATCTCCCCTGTTCCATCCTAAACTCTGCCTGCCACCTGCCATTTAATTTTTCATGACACAATTACCATTTTTAATAATGCCACTGCATTTTCTTGGCTAAAGAGCCTCCGGAGACCCTGTCTGAAAGAAAAGCTTCCCCATCTCCTCTTCTCCACGCCTGCAGGTGTGTCTGTATCATAGCGAGACCTTCCTAAGCATCTCTTCAAAGACACTCACAGCTTCATCTCCTCTAATCTAGATGCATTTTTGACATTGCTAAATAATTATGCAGTTACGTAGTAAACTGGTGGTGGGAGATATGCAAGTGGCAAATCTCTGCTCTAGTGGCTAAAATCGCAGTAATCCTGCCTGTGTGTGAGGCAGCTGAGCTCTTCCTGATTGCCTGGAAACTGAAGCAAGGGAAAGCAGGCCCAATATGGACAGAAGAGTCAGACTTATTTATGGGAGACAGACTTCTGAGATAGAGGTTTACTCCCTTGGGATTTTTTTCCAAGAAATGGCACCACACATCTGCAGGACCGGGACCAGGAGACATAAAAGCCTGAGTTGCTATATGCAACCAAAGGGGACCAAGCGCTCTGGGGTGGGCATGTGCCTCCAGGGACACAACTCTCTTTCCCCATTTCATTTTTTTATCGTTGTTTATAACAAGAGGGGAGAGATGGAAAACTCCTGTAATTCCCTATACTTGGAGTTGTGGCCTGGGGGAAGTTGATGCTGTCTAATCTAATAAGAATGCGGTGCAGCCTGGATTATCTGGGATCTCCTCTGATCCTTTGGGATTCTTGGCTAAATGAAAAGTACAGAAAGGAATTTAAAAGTCCCATTAAAAAAACCCACAACAAACCAAACTGAAGAAAAGCCCCACCAAACCATTCAGCTGATTTTTCTACTTTCTTTTGAATGGTAATGGATTTTACATCAGGGCTCTCATGCCATTCTGGGGGAAGATTTCCCACCAGCAATGCCAGAAGACTAAGCTGCTGCTTTCATGTCGGGCAGGCTCTGCTCTGGGGGAGTAAGACAGGAGCTTGTACAGGGTTGACTGTGGTGGGGATCAGCAGGGAAGGCTGACAGCAGGTTTGCAGCAGGAAGGTGCCTTCTCCATGCTGGAGATGTGGAGTGGCTGATCCGACACCCCGAAGAAGTCCTCTCAACCCATTGTGTGCACATCTTTTTCCTGGTGCAATGTCACATGGGGATGTGACAGCACTGTGACATTCACTCATTTTAGGCTAAACCAGGCCTAGCGTACACCTTTTGCTAAGATTAATAAGGAGCAGAACTGGCCAAAGCTGGGGAGCATGCCAAGAGCCATGTCGGGTGCAACCATGCCAGCCTCTACCCTGGTTTTCACCTCCTGCTGTGCAGCACGTCTCCCCAGAGACCACATCTCTTGGGATAGGATAATAGAAGAGTGTTGACTGCAAATGTGGACTGACGTGCCAGACAGCAGTGGCAGGTGGGAAATGGATATATTACATCTCAAGATGATGCATCTTCCTATTCAGATCAACTCACCAGTGCAGAGAGCCCCAGATCCACAGAGAACACTATTTATATGGGAAATTTTATTCAGATGGCATCTGAAACTTGTTTTTTCTTGAATTTAATTTTAATTAATTGTGCTGCCAAGGGTGAGCTGAAATGGCCTCTGTTTTTAATTTTTTCTCCCCAGAGTGGATGTCCTTAAACTCCTTCCTATAATGATATGGTTGTAGCTTGCAAAAAGCCAGTCTGGATTTATTACTCTGCCTCGTCTCTTGTCCCTTCTAATCCTAGAGAAAACATTGCAATGACTGCTGGTTAGAAAATTAGTTAAGTGAACTGTATACTGTATGCTCTTTCTGTATCAGTCCTTATTAGGGAGAAAAGATAATATAGTTCCCTCTCTCTCCTCTGCTCACCCTGCGTTTCATCTAGAGCTCATGTAGGGAGCATTTCAACTGACTGCTGCAGCCTGCTTGCAAAATGACGCACATCTCAAAGCCCTTAGGACAACTCTTGACTTTTGGTGCAAAGCTCAGTGAGTGGTTTCATACGTGTGGAGAGCGATGGTGACGATATTTGCTGCTGCTGCACGGGTGCTAAAGAAACAAGCCTGTCAGGGTCACTTCTGCACTAGACAAGCAGCATCACCTGTCTCATATTTGAGCGCTGCCTCTGCAAGCAATCGGTGTTTCAGGTGTTTGCACCACAGTGCTGCAGTTTCCCTTTGGGTCTATAGGGTTGGATTCTTCCAACTGAATGTGCTCAGTTTGGTGAGTCCCAAAGAGCTGCAGCAGTGAGGTGACCAATGTAGATAGTGCACATATTCAAGAAAACCCTGAAGAAAAGATGCTTTGCACCAGCTGGCAGCATGATTTCTTGTCATTATGGGAGTGCCCACCATGGAGACCTCTTCCTGCAGGTGGTCTATGCGTAAGGTTTAGAGATCAAAACCACAAGAGCATTGCAAATGGGGGCATGTATAAGGTAGCTGACCTCTTTCCCAAAGTATGGACAATACCCTACAGCCTGGTTAAAAATATTGTCAAAATTAAACTGAATCTGTAGCAAGGAGAAAGCCAGAAATGTCCTAGTGAAATGTTATTGCTATACAGTTAATAGTGGATTTTCCTTGTCCATATGGACTAGTTAAAGGAAGGAATTTTCCTGAACTGAGCCAATTTATTGCACAGGAACCATTTTAAAAGTATATCTGACAAGGGGATAGATGAGCCTGTTATGAGAATAAACTCCCAGAGAACTAAAAGGACAGCCCCAAGGAAGGCCAACCTGATAAGAATGGAGAGCTATTAAATGAAGATACTCTTTGTGCTCCAAATCCAAATATATCTCATGCAAGAGCAGAGCTTTCTAAAACAAATCCCTGTGACAGATGAAGGATTTAGGCACAGCCAGGTTGTCTGTTTAATGAATTCCTTGCATTTACCCCACTGAGGGAGGAGGACCCAAACACTGCTGTTCAGAACCTTTTTCATGTGGATTAGAACAGCCACAAATGACAGAAGACTAATTTTACCTTGTGTCCCTCTTTCACAGCTCATCTGTCCTACTTTTTACTTTTAAAGGAATGAGTAATTCTAAAAAACCTCCAATATTTATGGATGCCCTGGTTCTTTTAGGCTCACTGACTATGTGTGAGCCATGAGCTTAATTACATATTTTAGGCACATGTGTAATTCATTGAATACATCAGGAAAACCTTGACTTGGAGATGAGGAAGATGGCTCAAAATGAAGTTATATGCACTTTTCTGTACCAGGCCACATCCTATCCTGCAGGCGCTTCTTCATCTGGCGATACAGCCTCTTTCTGGTTCACTACTGCATTAAGCCTGGCTTATTGACAGGAGCTTTATGAACCAGTGGGAAAAAAAGACTCAACGGCCTGATCACGGGCCCTGAGCAGTTTGTAAGGAGCAAGAGTGAGCAATTCCCGTTACAAACACATGCCCTCCAGCTCATCACCCTGCAGCCATGCAAGACTGACGTCCCACCACGAGTGGCTTCCCCAAGGAGCTGGCAGGAATGGATGATCTTACTGCTTGCTGGCTACCGAATTCCTGTGCTCCAGGGACTACGCCTCAAGCAGTCACTACAGGAGGGTTAGGTTTCCCTTAGGTCTTATGTTGTATAAACTCTCTGTGGGTCTCTCTGGTAGATCCCTAGGTCTTAACTGGCTTTGAATGCCTATTTCTGGCACCTGAGTATCTCCCCAGGAATCAACAGTGAATAAATGAATCTCCTCTCAGGATTCACAGAGGCAAAATGCATTGGGGAACTTACTGGGCCAAGTCCAAATCCAGCTCAGATTTGCCTTAGGAGCAAATCTAAGCTGTCTGTCTTCATCCTTGACCTTGTTTGCTTTCCCTTGGCACTTAGCAATCCTCTTCCTCAGACTAAATAGCGCAAGAGATGCTGGGACTAGGTGTTAGCAACCATCCAAGTGAAGAGTTACTTTAAATCCAGACTGACTTTCTGACTTCTCCTCCTGTTCTCCTGAGCCACCAGATATGGAAATTTTTCATCTCTGATAAAGCAGATTAGCTACTGGAAATGTCAGAGAGAGGCTACAGATGGCTGCACTGTGGGGAAATATTTCCTTGCTAGCCCTGGAAGCCGCTGAACACCGGACCCCAAGAGAGATGCTCCACAGTCCATTGCATAAAGTGACTTGGCCTGTGAGGCTGTTAATGCAGAAACACCCCAATGTGCTCTGTTCAGTGAAGTTTGCTAACAGCAGTGAGTCAAACCTACAGACAGCTTTGTGAAGGGTAGGCGGGGCAGGTTTTTCTTCTTTTTCCTACTTCCATTTCTTTCTTCTTTAATTTTGGTAATGGATCAGAGTCAAATGAACAACATCTGGCAATTAGCACATCCCTTGCCTGGCTCCGATCTGCCACTAAGTTCTGAGTGTTTGCCTTTATTTTTAAATGGGTGGCTGTCAGAGAGAATTAAATGGTGCCTAAAGAAGCACGCAGACATTATAATTAAAGGCACGCCAACCTTGACAGGTAGCTGGGAATGGAGATCAGAATTTAAACTTTTCATGGGAAATGGGCTGTTGGCATGCGCGTGTGCTCTTAAACTCCATGTGTTTCTCCCAGCTGATCTATCCCCCGGTGCTTTTTTTACACCCATACTTGCAATTAATTGTCTCTTTGTCTGCTCCATTTCAGCAGCCATCCAGCCCAGTATTGCGAAAAGAAGCATACTTTAAATCTAGGAATAAAACTGGAATCCATTAGCTGTGATTGCATGTGCTTCTGTGGGGCTTTGCTGTTAACAAAGATAGAAATGATTTAATGGAAAACAGAGCAGGGAGCGTAAACCTGCAGCTGCATGGAACATCCTGAAACCATGTAGCCTGTAATCCAAGGCAAGTGCCTTCTAGCTAGGAATGAAATGCCGGGTGCTCTGGGCACTTTCCTGCCAGGCCATGTTATAATCATGGTCTTCCCACAATTCCATTATTTCTCATTCTGCTTCTTCTAATTTAAACAGGATCAAATCTTCCTCCTTTCAGCATTGACCCTTCCAACTCACAAGTTCAGCTGATTCTTTTAGGGGATAAAGGCAGCATGGAAAATGGGTTCATCTGCTGCCTGCTCAGCTCTGACCCCAGTGCTAAGTGGAGGACGAATGTCACATTAGTAAGATCTAGCTTGGCCTCACACCCCTGTTCAGAGAATTTCAGGTTCTGAGACTGCCGGTCTAGCATCTTTCCTGTTGTTGGCTTAGGGCTGTAATTGAAGGGCATGTAAGGTGGCAGACACGGATCTCCTCTCAGTTTTAGGGCTCGTGCTAGCTTTAGAGGTTGGCAGAGTTGCATTGCTGATAGAAAGGGCTGTCCTGCCATGGAGTTTCTGTGCCTGCTATCTGTTGGTTTAAGTTGGACAGTATATTTACCAGATTTAACAACCATGCCATCCCATCCAGGGTGGCTTCAGTAAGGCGATGCTGACAATCTGGCTCCAAGGTTTGAAGCAAAGGTTTAAACAAACTCACGCCACTGATCCTTGCATTACCTTCACAGCAATTGCTTTGCTGGCTCAGCTTGCTAAGATCAGCCTATCCCGTTAGTGTTTAGCAACAACCTCACTAATGTTTCTCCAGCTGCTCACCCAGCCAGGGTGGTTTCTTGTCTACCCTGGAAACCTAAGGTAAATTTGGTGCAAGATGAGTTTCACCTTCTTCTAGAGAAGATGGAAGCAGAGAGGAGTTAGGAGGGAAGGGAGGACTAACATAGGCACAGCAAAGCAACTGGAAGGCAAATGGTCACCTGAAGTAGTTTACACAATCCCCTGCTTGCAAGTGCCAGCAATGCTTTAACATTGAACAGCCTCACCAGACAAAAGCAAGGAATTATCCCTCACCCTTGTGCATCCAGCCCAGATCCTCAAGCCTCCACCCTGCTGCGAGAAGGAAGTGGGATGTCCCACTGCTCTGAGCTCACCTGACACATCAGCACGATGGGATGAATGTGCCTAACCTGGGGTATCAAGAGGCTGTGGCAGACAGCTTTGCTGCTTGTAATGAATTGAGATAGCAATGCTGAGGGCTCAAAGCCAGGCTATTTGGTGGGACCGTGTTAGGGAATAACCTCCCTCCTCATCTTCTTGCAGCAAAAATGACTGAAGATGAAACATGACTGTGTGTGAAGGAAAGTAAATCCAGGGGGAAAAACACCAGATGGATGGAACTTGTGTCTCTCTGTTTTGAACCTCATAGCTTCTTGCCACCCTGCTCCCTACCTTTCTCACTCAGCTTCCACTATCTCTCTCTTTTTACCCCCTCCTTCCCCTGCTTTCCTCCCCGGCCCCTGTCTCTGATGGATGGAACCATTAGTGGAATCACTGTAAATAATGTGTAAAGTTAGAAGTTACAACAAGGTATCTCATTAAAGCCACTTCACTCATCTTACTTCCCAATTAATGTTTAAGGCTTCGCTGGAATGCAGTGACAATATGTCACAGCATATCACTGTGGCACGCGACAGGAAGTTAATAACCCACTGGCCCTTAAAGGAGCCTTTAATGTCAACTGCAGAGGAGTAAATAACATTGGTTTCTTCCCCCACCACCTACCCCCCTTCTTTTTCTTTCCCCGCTTTTAATTTGCTGCAGGAATGAAAGAGTTTTGTGCTGAAATAACACCATTATCTCATAAAGCCATCTTACCGCAGAGGCAGAGCACTGAAGGTGTTGCCCAAGGGACTCTGGGATTTTAAGCAACATGACAAAGTTGCTCCAACTCCTCATCCTGAAAATCTGGGAACTCATGGAGTGTATGTCGTCACCACACTTTCTGCCTTCATTCAGACTCTGTGATTCTTTAATAAAAGACATTCCCTCATCCATCTTTTCTTAGTATTAATTTCTGCCCCTTTCCTACACCTACGAGTCCCTAAACACAACTTCACAGCATCAGTGTAGTCAAAAGTTTCTTTTCACATGTAATAGTTTTATCTACCCTTACTGAAACTTTCTTCCTTTGACGTTGTTGCTTTCCACGGAGTAAGTCATCTTTGCCTTTCATTCCTCTAAGTACCTGTTCACTTTGATTGCAGTCACTCCTGTTTTACCCTCCCGTTGCTGCTCATGGGGCTTGAGCCTTCTGGACATCAACCATCACAGACTCCAGACCAGGACCCATCCCAAGCATCAAGACTGGAGTCAGGTAATCCATCCCAAGGCTGCCAAAACTGGAACTGAACACCTGATTTTGGAAGAGGTGGTGTGGCATCAGTGTCGCTAGCCTGATCCCCTCTGGGGATGTAAGGACCCATAAATCACATGGTGATACAGCATAAATGGGCCATTATTGGAAAACCATTTTGTAGATGTATTTCTCCCAGGAGGAGGACGAGCAAAACCCATCAAAGTGTGTTACTTATTTAAAAAAAATTACAGGGCAAGTGTCTAGGACTTGGGGAATGAATCCCACAGACTCTGCTTAGCTCAGCCACAGATCCAATACGTCATATCAGGCAAATCATGTATGGATTTCTCATGACCTTGACTTCCTCCTGTACAGTTGGTCTAAAAATGTTTGCTCTCCGCACCTGGATTATTACTTTAGTGTTTGGAAAGGTCTTTCAAATTTCAGGCTAAACAGTCAAATGTTGTGACTATATAAATACCTACAGTACTTATTGTACAAGGGACATTACAAATATATCCCTAGACTTCTGTTCCAATAATAGGAAAATTCAGAATTAATATCAAGAACAGGTTCCCAGCAATGAGATTAACTGTAATTGTAAAACACGTCTCAAATGAAAATTCAGTGTTCGTTCTTTCAGAGTGTTTAAAACTTCACTAGTTCCAAAATTTTGGAAGGTGCTGATCTCCTTCAAGAGGATAAAGCTGACTAACGAAGCTGTGTTGCATTTCATGTCAGCCTGAATAGGCCATAAAACATACTCTGCAGGACAGAAGAATGAGAGAGCTTAGGAGAGAGTCACAAGGCCATGAATCCCCAAGAAGCAGAGGCAGTAGCAGGATGATCATATAGCTGAATCTTAAAACAGCTGAAGTTTGATCTGTGCAATCCTGGAGACAGATTTCAACACTTCACATTGGAAAACAAAAACTGAATGGAATAAATGGAGTTCAGTGTCTCGTGGGAGTCCCCAGTAAGGTGGGAACTGAGAGAGTCCTGTCTTGTGGGGAGCATGGACGGGGTGAGGGCTGCCACAAGCCAAGGGTCCAGCACACGGACCTTTGGCTTGTAGCTAAAGCACGTCTGGAGCTGGGCCTTTGTCCCTCCACCCCGTGTGGGCCGTCCATTAAGGTGACTAATTCAGCCACCTGGTTCTGCCTCCCCACACCGCTGGACGCTTAATGAATTGAAAGTTCACATGGTGCTCTGAGATCCTCCACAAAAGGCATTGCAGAAATGCAAATGTGCTGAGTTTCTCCCCCCTCTTGTCTAGCTCAAATACATTATTGATTTGCTCATTTACCAGGGGCCACTTGTCAAAAGTATAACAGCATTAGCAGCACTTGACGTAATAGGGGAATGGAGAGGTCTGTGATTAAGTTTAGACAGCCTTGTTTGACTTAGTTAATTGGTTAAATATATTCAGTTACATGTGATGCTTCAGAATTTCTGCTCCAATAAGGGATAATATTAATTTTAATTAAAGCTCAACAGAGTTGGCCAAATATTTCTATTTTCTGAATATTTTTCTTAATCATATAATTCATATTCTGCTATAACAGGGATTCTGGTAGCAACTAAGCCTGGAACATTTTGTCTAACCATGAAAAGTTGAAAGAAGAACTAGATAGGCTAACATTGAGGAGAAGTGAGTTTATTAAAATCTTTCTAAGCTGAAGAGAAAATGAGGTGGAACAAGTTAAAATTCTCTTCTGCCTCAAGATAGGATTAACTTACATCTTTCCTGACAGATGTTTTCTTGCCATCTCTTAAAAACCTATGATTCTCATGAAAGCCATAACTGGAGGAAGCTGCACCTCGTCCTAAGTTTGCCAAGGAGTCTTCCCGTTGGCTCCCAACCCCAGGCAATCCCTGATCATCAGTCGCTGTTTTTCCTTTTTGGAGATCTGCATCCACCACAACAAGAAGGGCAAACAGCATCCTACGCTTGCCTTCGCCAAAGGTCCCAAAAAGTGGTGACTCTGACCATTGAGAGACAGAGCTCTTTTAGTTTCCTACTCAAGGACACTCCCACAGGACACTGAGCCCCACCTCCTTCACTTCAGCATTCTTCTGAGGAGGGAATATTTGCATCGGGGACATGAAAATCAGATTTGCAAAGAGATGTTCTAAGTGGCCAAGAAACTTCCCTTACCTCTTGCTTGGAGAGGCTTCAGTCTGGCTTGCCCACCTGCTGGGCCATAAAAGCACCCCACCAAAGCACATCTGTAGCTCCATGAGGAATGTGCAAGCACCAGTAACACTATCAGACAGGAGCAGACTCACCAGACCCCTACAGCACAGCAAGGCATCCAGATGCTGTTCTGAAGGAGGAGGTGGTTACCTCCGATGAACCACCTTGACGTAGCAATAACAAGAGTTGGTCTTGCCCTCTTAATGACAGCAATTGAAAGTGCAAATACAGCCGCAGCACAGTAAAAAACAGCCCATTGCT
Source organism: Apaloderma vittatum (assembly GCF_000703405.1). Classification (NCBI taxonomy): domain Eukaryota; kingdom Metazoa; phylum Chordata; class Aves; order Trogoniformes; family Trogonidae; genus Apaloderma; species Apaloderma vittatum. Next base: position 135,760 of record NW_009708413.1, on the reverse strand, counting down.
CCCATGAAGCAGCAGCTGCATTTGAGGACTTTTCCTAATGCAGAGCTCTCAGGACTGCCCACTCCGCTCTGCCCCCACCTCCCTGCCAACTCCCCACCTCTCTGCTTTGCATTTCAATTATTTTTCCTTCCCTCTCTTTAAATGCAGACTCAAAGATCTGAAAGAAGAAAGATGGAAGGCAACTCTTCTGCTGCCTACCAACCGTAGTCTGGATTTCTTTATATTACATACACAGGTGGTCAATTAAAAAGATGTGATATTTTTCTTTTGTGGTGTTGGGATCCAGCTCAGCAAGCCTTTAATTATTATTTGTATAGATGGAGCCAGGACTGGGAGAGGTGGAAACAGCATCTATACTTTCAGCTGATCTGTCTCTGAGAGCATTCAGTTCAGGTATTTCAAGCCCAGCGATAAAAAACAATCCCGTTTTGCACATTTTCCTAGTGCTGCAAGACCATTAAGGTTCTCATCTGCTGACTTCCACAGGACCTAAATGGCCAAGCACATATATAACCATTTTGTTGAACAAGGGCCCCAGCTTGGCCCCATGATCACACCTTATCTAAAAGGTGAACTCATAAATCTTCTTTAGATCATCTGTACATGGTAAACGATGTCCCTGAGATGGCCGATAAACCTCAGCGCTGACTTCTGCTGGTTCGCTTCTGACTGTATTTAATGACGCACCCTGCTCTGACTTTTTATCACCTGTTATCAATTGTATATCTGCCCTTAGGAGGAATGCAGAAGGGTGCCTATAGTGAAGGTGTGATGCCGTGTTTCTTCCCAGGGCTCTGGCAGGAATGTTCTGAGGCTAAACAGAATGTCTCATGGCGGGCTTTGGGCTAAATTGCTCTACCTGCTCAGATCTTCCTCTAATCCACGTTGGACATCAGAAGGGCAGATGAATGGGCAGCCTCCAACATCAAATAGAGGAGGCAAGAACAAAATCCTGCATATCGTGTTAAGGATTCATGGAAACCTGACGTCTGGGCGGTGCAAGGGTTAGCAGAGTCACGCTGTCGCTGGCGTTTAACAAGTACGGCACTGGGATAATGCATAAAAGGCTACAAGCAGGTTGGGACCCACTGTGCAGCAGCCCAAAGGAAGAAGCCTGACATCTCGCTCTTGTTCAGGGTGTCAAAGAAACCAGAGTTATGTTCTCAGGGGAGTCAGTCGTGGGGCTGGAACAGAGCGAGATATAATTATGGAATAATGTGTGTTCTTTTCCCACCACTCCCCCTTTTCTAAATTAGCTGTCATGTCACTAAAAACGTTTCTGTGTTCCACAATCAGTCCACTTAACTGTAACAAAGCAGCACAGATCTATCAAACTCACAATGAGCTCTGCTAATGACCGCTGAAATTACCAAATCAGTCCTGCTTCCCCACACCCCGGCCCTTCTGCCGCGCCTCGTGTCGATCATTGCACTGCTTGTGGCCCTGTTCGGGGAGAAAGAATCATGTCAGAGGTTGCATCCAGCAAAGCTGTTCTGGATGCAATGTTGAGATTTTTTGGTTTATACCTTTTTTTTTCTTTTTTCCTGCGAGGGGACTGCTGGATGCTGGGGAGGGCTCTAGGCAGGCACTGGAGGCACTGAAGGGATGGCAGCAGAGCTGTGGGCAGCAATAAAAGACCAACAGAGTACATTGTTCCTGGTCCCTGATTATGTATTTAACTGCATTGCTAAGCACATCTTTTTTTTTTCCTTCGTCTTTTTTTTTTTTTTGGTAACTGCTCCTCGGAAGTGCAATCTCGCTGCTATTCAGATACAATGTGGCTTCTATTCTCTCTCCTAGTTTTAATTATGTGTCCGCCACTGCTCCTTCTCCAAGCTGGCGGGCTCCGAGATTCATAATTTCAGCCTGACACCATAGTAACCACTTAGTTTGATTCAAGACTCTAATGTCATCACTGGCTGGTCTTGAATAGAGCAGGGAGAAAGGGTGTAATTTGAAGGCAGCATCACATAGAAACTGCAATTATTTCTCGCTTTCGGAGGGAAATGTAAACAAAAGGTCATCGCTGGTCAGTGCTCTTCATTTCCATCCTCGCAAACTGACAAGCTGACTTTTTTGTTAATTATTTATTTCCTCGCCCACCCACATGCTTCTACACCAACATCAGGAGCAGTAGTTAGTGCAGATTTGCACCCCTCTGTAGGGACGTGACTACATCCCTGGTAGAACTCCTCTGGTATTCGAAAATAGCTCCAGGCAGCTTTGAAAACCACTCTGGAGTCCCATGAAGAGACCAGAGGGGACAGTGTATCCTTGGACGTGTCGCCACTACAGCTCTCCACAGCCAGCACGCACCAGCGACAGGTAACCCTGGCTTCTGCTGACCTTGTGAGAAAGAGACTTGAGTCAAGTCCTCTTCTCTTTTTTTTTGCCTCTCCGCGTAGAATTACTTACATCGTTCCCCTTATGATGTGAGTCTCTCATCTCGAGATCAGACTCCATAACTCCAGAAATGATCCTCTTGCCCCCAAGAGCCATCCTGCCTTCTGCCAGCGCAGACGAATGCCTCATGATCATGCAGGGTCATACTGAAAGAGCTGCTGGGCAGTGGTGCCATAGTCCAGAATATTAGCCCATGGTTTGCCCCGTCTCTGGACACAACCTTTCTCTGATCCCACTGGGAAAGGCAGAGACACACAAGATGAATATCAGCAAGACAGATGAATGTGTACACACAGGGAAATGCAATTTGCTCGGCAGCATTCGCTGCAAACCCCGCTGCACTAAATGAAGCTCTCCTGCCTTCCCCCAATGGCTCAGTGATAGAAAGGAGTTAAGTGAAAATAAATGCTCATATCAAATCACAGGTATTGATTTTCTGAGCTAGTAAATGAAGGCGCTTTATCTCCGATGGGAGATTGAATGTCTGTGTGCCATGCTTTGCTCCATTTTCATAAAAAGGAAGGCATGGTGGAATTATTTTACCTGCCTTCTCATAAAGTGTAGAGGGAGCAGATTCTCATGTCAATGACAAGAGGTATCAATCAGGAAAAACACCGTGATGACAGTGGGGCCATTGTGGCTTGACAATGGAATGATGAGCCTGGGAAGCCAGTCTTGGACATAGGCTCGTCCTTCAGCAAACGTGGCAGCGTCTTTCACAGGTCTCTGTCATCCTTTTCCCTCACCAGGTGACAAGGACGGGCCGCAGTGGCCTGTTCTTTGCAGTTTTTGCCTTGCTTTGCTAGATGTTAGGCTTACATCTAAAACATTTCATTCTACTGGCTGGTTAAAGATGAGAACAAGGGTTTGACTGCTACTTATGCATGTTTTGAGCTCTAATGAGTTCTGAGCAGGATGTGATATTGAAATTATAGGTACATTACATTTAATAATCTGAAGAAAGCCTTAAAGGAAGCTGTCCATGGCCTTGAGGAGTAGTTTAGAAGATCAAAGCTGGCTGATGCAAAGTAATTCATGTAGACAGGGGAAAGTCACACTCGCAAAGGTCTTTTGGAAACACAACCTCTTTTTGACCAGGTTTGTCTACGCAGGCATGCCTTGAAGTGAAAGAGCTAAATTTCCGCATCTGAGATCTACAGATCTGTGTGCAAACCTTCCATCTTATCTGGCAGTTACCCATCTCGTCAGGCAATTTTCTGGCACTAGCAATCCATCTCTGCAGCCCTCCACCCATTTCACTAGGCAGTCAGCCCTGATGAATTTTGCTGCTGATATTTTTCAAAGTGGAAGAGATCAAATACACAAAAATAGATGCAAAGAAGCAAGTCATTAAAAAGCAGGCCCCATGCCATTGCGACAGAACATGGATTCTTCTGGTAGAAAACAGTGCTGCTAACCACATTTTCACTCCTGCCCTTCACGGCCCTGCAGACAGAAGACAGACCAGAGAGGATCCAGTTTAACCCACTAACAGGGTGAAATGAAACGGCAGGTGGACTTCAGCCAGGAGTGACTTTTGCATGGATGAGGGATGATTAGGAGACACTCACGTTTCTGACCTGGATCCTGGATACCTTTTAACATCCTCACAGTATTAAGTGGAGAACTAAGCCCTAAATCATACTTTCCAGAGGCACAGCCACCTATCTTAAACTTTGAGGCTTCTCTGTGTCAGCACGAAGAGAGTTGAGTTGCTATTCAGATCAGGTTCAAGACAGGCTCAACCATGTTGACATGGCCTGAGGCTATTGCCCTCTCCTGGCAATTTCTACTGAAGTCTGAGGGGATAAAGCCAAACCCAAGTCCACCAGTTTGGGAGAGGAGAGCTCATTTGTCCCAGCACTGATATGTGATGAAAGAATAGGTCAGCTTTTGAGACTAATTTTCAATGTATAAAGATTAATAAGAGGAGATGATATATGGAGCACAACAAGGAAATTTGGCTCTTGATTATTAACGACTGAGCCTGAGAGGTGGGAAGTGGCAGCATGAGAAGAGACAATGTTCACTTTCCTGGGAAAAAAACGGTATATGGGAAGCATATCAGACACTGCCCCCATCATCCCTTATTCCATCAGGTATTAAACATGGTCCTGCAGAGGAATGCTGTCTTGATGTCAGGCTCCCAAAGTGGTCTTTGCAAAGCAGCACAGTGACGAAAAGAGAAGTAGTTTTGTGACAGCACCCTTTGAGATTTACTTTATTATTTCTTGCTTATTGACAGCTCTCCTCAAGGTGGTATGTGAGCATCTTCCAGGATCTCAGATCTGCTCAGGGAGGTGGGCACTTGAAATAAATAAATGGAACAAGGCAGTCTTTTGTAGATCTCGATTAAAGCAGTCGAGTCACTTTTGTCAGAGCCATGGGGCAAATAGGTGAGATTTCCTTTTTATTCCCAGTGGGAGGGTTGAGTATAAAATGTTATCATTCAGTTTTGGCAGGATTTCGATTTTCATGATGACAATCATTTTACGCCACAAAGATTTGTTAGTTTCTCTTTGCACCTGGTTGTGTGGGTTTTTTTATTTGTTTTGGGGTTTTTTTTGTAGTTAAGGTAGAGGACAGGTTACTTTTTATTATTATTCCCCTACCCACATGTCTGAGGCATCTTTTTCAATAATCTTTTTACTGCAACAAGCAGAAACATTGCCCTGTACAACCTCTCCATACAGTGTTAACATCAATCTCTCTTATTAAGCTGAGGCTAAAAATGCTCATAGACAAACTGTTAAAAAGAAGAAAGCATCCACGCTGTGGTGGAAAAGGTAAAATGCAGTAATTGTCCAAACCTTTCAAGAAAGAATGTCTCACTAGGGAGGGGAGGACCTTTCTCCTTTCTGTGGCAAATTGCCAGAAGACTCCAGGAAACCTCACTTCACCAATATTTATTTAATTTTAGGCACAAAATCACCTTTATTGCCCTTGAGTCCTGCACATTTCTTCCAAAGACAGAGAGGAGAAGGAAGTATCTTTACTTGCCCAGGTTCCTGCACATGCTATCCCTATCTCATATTGCTGCTCTTATTTGAGTGCTTTCTGAGTCTGATTTATTTGCAGTCTTCCGAAGAAAAAAAAGGCACTCCCTGTCATGTCTACACAGCAACAAGAGAGAGAACTGGAGTGCGTGTAGACATATAGGGTGGATTAATCTGATTAAATTCAGGTTTCTAAATTTAAACTAGTCACCCAAAGCTCCTTTCTTATAGCAGACAGACATCTCATCAATATACAGTCAATGGAGCCAGAGGTGTAATTCATCTCATTCCAAAGTAGATGCCTAAAGTAGGTCACATGAATCACACCCTTAAGAGCCCATTTCTCCCCATTGACTGTGGAAGGATCCTAGCACGACTAAATCATTTGTAGTTACTGAAACCAACGCTGACTGGAGTGACTTCTATCCATTACACAACACCACTCCACACCCTTGAATACTTGCATGAGCAGCTTGTCTTCCCTGACATCTCTGATGCTATGGGTTTGCTGCTCTTGTTACTCACCCCAGGGAAGTAGGGCAGGTCCAACTATGGAAACAGGGCTAAAGGCACAAGTATCCCTGAGAGATCCTGAGGCAACCTGGGAGAGCACTGCAGGAGGATAGAGCTATGTGGAGAAGACAGTGCCCCTAATGATGTTTCTGCCCTGGCTCCTGACCAGAGAGTGCAGGACAGCACAGCTCTTCGGATCAGTCCTCCGCAAACATCTTTTGGCAATCACTGATGACTAGATCTGTGGAAGTCTTCACTCCTCACTTCTCATCATCGTCATAACTGAAGTCACCAACAGGCAGAGAAAGAAGATGACGGCACGATTAAAACACCAGAATATAGGAGCTCAGCCCTTTTCCTCTGCTATGCTGTATCTTTGTGACTTTTGGCAATCTACTACCTTTATGACTCCCTTTTCCACCTGCAGCACTGAAATAATTGTTCCATCCTACCCCCTCCCCAGGTTTATCTCTTGGAGCACAAGTGCTAGGTGACGGGGGATAAAGACGTAAAACCATGGCCCAGTGAGTTGTTGATCTCTGGACTTGATACACAACTTTAACCAAAACAGCAATAAGCGTAAGTGTCTGGGGCAGCATCTGAGCTTGGCTGGGAATGTGAAATGGGTTGACTCGGTCATTTTGTTTGGGGAAAAGCCTTTTTTCTTTCTCTGTCAGGAGATTCTTTAAATGACCTTTGCAAGCAACAAAAAAATAAACACCACAAAACCAAACTTAAGCAAGACAGCATGAAAACAGAGCTGTGAAATGCACACCAGCATGCTCAGGTCTAACCAGAAGTCTTCCAAAGCAGAATCCAAAAGTTAGACATGAGATTCTGACATCTAGTGAAGAAAACTTTTTTAAAGCAAAGGAAAGAAACCTGTTACAGGCTGAACAAGTCAGTGCTTCTCACAACTGTTTTCACAAATCCAGAAAGACAGTCCATATATTATTTAAACTATCCAATTTATTGAACAGCTCAAACAGGTTCTCTCTACAGCAGACAGAGTTGATGAGGGCTCACAGAAAACTTTGCAGAACTTTCTGCTTTCAAGCAGTTCTGCTCCAGCCATAGCAAGTTTTGCTCCCTTGCCTGGATCATTTGCATGAATAAAGGTCTTTGCTCCTGTCACCTCCTTCCTGCCTCAGAGCAGAACCTCTGGTGATCGAAGCACAGTCACCTGTGCTGCTTCAGAGAGAGGTGGTGTAGAGCTTCATGGCCCCAGGCCAGCGCCTTCATATGCAGTGATGACTCTACTGGCAACATCATAGCACAGATGTATCAGAGAGAGCAGGAAAAGAGGAGCCTTTAATAACATCTATTCTGAGATCTGTTGGAACTGGAATAGCAGACATTAGCTGGAAGGCAACTGCTCCCATCCATGGGTTTGAAAAGAGAATTGTGTTTAAAATCCTTTGCAATACCCAGCCAGCAAACTGCCGATCTGGAGTTCCTTGGGTATGAAAATGATGCACATGCCATAAAAGGAGGTGGAAGTCCACATGTTTCCAAATAAAACCCACATAGGCAGGGCTCTAGGAAGCTGTAAAACTGGGAAGTAAACCAAACTTTCTCACCCTTCAAATTGTCTTGTGTTTTTGTTTCTTAGCCTGTGCTTAGATGAAAGTTTGCATCTTTTATTGAGGTATCCAAACAAACTTTTTTTCCCCCTTGGTAACAATCCTTTGCCTCTCCTGGATTTTCTCACATCTGAGTCATGAAGTGATGTGTTTATATTAGAAATGTGTGTGAGCAGATCTTCCCTAACTAGTAGGAGACTGGAGAGAAACAGCTGAACAAGTACATGCTCATACATGCACTGACACACACACACACAATGGACCTAGCATAGCTAGTTATAAATCTAATAAACTGGCAAGCACTGCAATCCTTATGCTGCCCATAAATAATTCACTGCCGAGATGCTTGTAGGAACAGCACCTTCTGCATAGTCCATGGAAAATTCTAACGGGTACCAAGCTCTGCTGACTCCGGTTATTAATCCTGTTTATTGCTGCAGTGCCAAAGGGCCAACATAGAATGAGCTCCCTTTGGGCTAAGCACTGTATAAACACAGACTCTTGAGTTTAAAAGGACGTTGGGAGGAGAAATCTCAGTTATAACTATGTTAGCCCAGCCCCAGGACTGTCAAGATTCAAAATTTCTTTCCTCTCCAAGAAACAGCAATAGCTCTGAGGCAAAATTCTCTGCTTTGTGTTAGAAATAGACCCAAGCTGCTGAGTCTGGAGTCTGATAAGGATGTGAATGGCTCCAGCTCTAAAGGATTTGGATGACTTTTGCTCATTAAAATGGTTTTTTTGCAATGTATTTTTCCCTACTGGAGGAAGCGGCAGAGAAGGCAGGAAGATTTCACCCCTTCTTCTCAGAATGCTTTGGTTCAGAAATGTAGCTGGCCTGCCAGAAAGTACATGTTCTCAAACAGAGGGACTGCCCTGCGCTACAGATGCACAGAAGTCTCAGACCTGGTGGCTTTCCTACCGGCTGCTTTACTGAAACATCTACGAGGAAGAACAGGGACCAGTTTCTGTGCCCACTCAACTCTGGGTTGCTTTGCCACAAAGAGCCAGGGAGGAGAAGCCATGGAGCAGGTACTTGCTACAGCAGCAGCAATCAGTGAAAAGAGTGAGTTTTGTTTCAAGGTGTAGCTGAGCAGCCATCACCAACCTTGAGCAGTGGCCTAAGGGTAGAAGAATCTAAAAATATCCCATTATCTTGTGAGCCAACCTGTTCCTTTTCATTGTAGTTTCTAAATATGCCCTGTTGTAGGCTGAGTTTTCAAAGGAGGGTTATTGACAACATTCACTTCAAGGGGTCTGTTTTGTTTACCCAGCAAAGAGCAGGTGAGATAGAATTTAGCAGAGGTGGCTGTAATCTCCCCTTTACTGCTCATGCTACTGCTACTTAGAAATGGCATTTCAATTGCCTCAGCTGTAGAGGAGAGCTACAGGTCTACAAAGCTCTCTGAGATCTACCACTAAATGCTCCCAGTCAGTGCTGATCAATATTTTTGATTTATTTTTTTAAAATCCTGAATCACAGTCATGATTTTTCAAGGGGCATGACCTAGCTGAGGTGGCTCTCTGGTTCCCTGAGCAAAGCCTCTTGCTGTGATTTCCACTGGCCATGGAGTGCAGGAGGGGACTCTTGCCTCGCAGCATAGGAGCTCACCTCATCATAGGCTACCAGAAGGATCCTGCTCATATGCCAATCTGCAAATCAGTCTGTCTACACTTTCCTCCTGCCCATTATTGACGAAACAGACTGCTTGGATTTGTTTCATACTGGCTTCCAGAACGTCATTAATACCACCAAGCCTAAGCATGGAGATTGGACACACCTGGGGAGACACCCAGGATTCAGGTCTGAGAGTATTTTAAAAAGGAAGTTTAAGAGGGATGCTTGTTCCCCACACAGCAACAGCTGTAAAGAAAAAGGCGGGGGGGAGTGATGTGGTAATGGTAACAGTGGGCAGGGAGGGAGCTGTAATGGTCTCAATGCGATAAACAGCTCCAGGCTGTGCCTTGAGTCTGATGCTGGGGGCTGTGGCTGTGGGCTGCAGCCGTGGAGGTGAAATTCCCTAAAATTAGACATTTATACATATGTGTATAATATAATCTTGTAAGCCATAAAGCAAAGGTTGGCTCTACTTCCTCCAAGGTGGGTTTCCCAATAACACCTTAAATGAAGTGTCTCAAATAAGGATTTAATTTAGACTCAATAAGGAGAGTTATTGCTCCGTAATGAAATAGCAAGTAGTTATTGCAAACACATTTAGCGAGGTTTAACAGCCTCATAATAGATATGTAAAAGCTGTGGCCTGGCTAGGAAAGTTCAGTGAATATCTTCTTAATCTTATACAGGGTTGTGGTTTGAGTGTGGGGAGTTTTTTTCTTTTTTTTTTTTTTCCTTTCCGAGTACACAATTACTATTTCATTAAATTTGTATTAAGAAACAGTCATGGGTGGAAAACCCCAGCTAGTTTTCCAGCACTGGCTACTATTGCCACCCTTCCAAATGACAGCAGCAGTGTCACTTGGAGTTAAATTGAATGCTGCTGTCCCCTCCATGGCCTATTAAATGTATTAAATTAAGGCTGACATCAGGAACTGAAGATCTGGGTAGGGTCAGGTTTGGGGTGCTGGCTGATGATATTTCATGAGCTGCTTAGGAGAGATTTATAGCCTGAATTATGATGTCTGCACCAACTTCAGCAAGGACTAGATTCTCTTTGGACTACAACAGGATCACCTATGGGGTGCTGCTCAGATATGAGGATCCTGTGCATCCAGTGAAAATAAAACCAGGCTTGGTCTGGGACAACGAGGCTCCGCCAGGACCAAGCAGGCAACAGCATTTGAGAGAGCCATGGCTCCTCTCCTTGTGCTCATGAAGATAATGTCCCCTCTGCCTAAACATGAACACAGAAAGCCTTTGGTCTGCTGCCAGAACAGGTCCCCAACAACCCTGCCTTAGTCTGCTCCTGTTACTTGCAGAATCTTCTGCCTCTCCCCTACCTGGCCGTTAGACATTAACCTCAGCTAGATGGTCTCAACCCAGGGCAAAAAGGAAAAGCTCAGGTTTAAAGGCAGCAGGTACAAAAGCAGATGCAGGTAGAAAGCAGAATCGACGACTTTTAAGAGAAAAACTACAATCACACCTCATGCTGTCAGAAAAAAATAAGCCATGCCTCAGCCAACAGAGGAGAGAATCACGCTTTGTTTCCACCAGCCAATGACTTAAATTGATCTAATGTAGGAAGTCATCCCGGCTAATCCTAATTTTATAGGGTCTAATGGCCATCGCTTAGCTGTGATCACACTTTACCCAGTGTGTGAAAGAGACACAGCTCAAGTTAGGGTGGATGCGAAGGCAAGTGAGAGATGATCTGCTTTACAGCTGTGGAAAATGAGGCAAGGGGAGGTGGAGGGAAGGAACCCACCCTGATTGAGTGAGGCAGTTCCCGAGCACGTCACAAACCGCATGAACAGAACCTGAGCAATTACAGAGATCTCCGCTCAGTATTGGTTTTAAAGATTACTCTCCCTGTAATCTGTCTTTTAGGATCTAAATGACCCGTGACAAAAGGCCTCTGATGAAGCGCTTCTTTTGCTTTGTTAGACTTTTGGGTGAAACTGGTGCTCCTGAAAATAAAATAACTGAATAAAGATGAAAAGGAGAGACGGCTGATTGCAGACTCCCAGTGCAGGAGACTTTTCAGCGTCAGATCCAAATTTGTTGGAATTCTAGCCACAATTCCTTCTGCATCAAATGCAATGTAATACTCAACCCAAAACAAAATGTTTAATTTTAGGTTTTGAGAAACTTATTGTAGGTCTATAAAACATATACAAATTTACTTATGTTACTTTTTCCTACTTTAAGGAAAACTGTTCAGATATTTTAAAACAGAACCCATTCACCAAAACATGTAATGATGCAAAATTATTTGGCTGACCCATGCCTGCATTTCAACAGAAAATGCACATGAGCAAATCCATCCAACTTTACTATCAAAGGAAATTTAGCTTCACATTTAGGTTTCTTTTTCCAGTGGGATTTTACAAAGCTGAGAAATATTTTTTTTTTCTAATTTTCTTTTAAAACTAGCTTTATAAGGACCATGGTGGCTGCAGGGGGAACAAGCAAATTAAACTTACTAAACCCAAAACCAACAAACAGAGCAACATTTTCTACACTTGGGGAAAGGAAAGTTATAATCGAACAGCACAGGGAGACCATCTTCTTTCCCTTTAGCAATCAAAGTACTTGCTGTAGTATCAGTGAAGACATGCTTTTCAGCCATTACAACTTGTACGGATCCACAGCTGTTTAGCAACACAGGACACACACAAGTTCAGCTTATAGCTCTGCTTTCTGCTTTCCCTTAGGACAGGTGAAACGCTGCATTACACAAATGTGGTACAAGCAAGTGGCATCTCTGCCGAATTACACGGATGATGCTTGTCGGGCACATGCATGCATAGAAGGTTAAGTCCTGAAGTGATAAAGGATGCCTGCGTGGAGGAGTTGGAGAAGTGAACTCCTCTTTCCTCTGAGATAGTGGAAAGGACAGGTTTTTGGTGTTTTGTTTTTTTTAACACGTCATCTAAGCTGCATACAAAATAGTGTTGCCACAGGATGGAAGATAACAACTTGAAAATCTCTCAGGACTCTGCTTTTGAGAGGGTTTGTGGGCAAATTGGCAGTGGAGGAGAAGGAGCGGAGGGAGTTAAGTCCCAGGGACCATATCCCCAGAGCCAGGCAGAAATGCTTGAGCCAGCAAGGGAGCAAAAGTGGCCATGGTTTGTCAGAAGCAAGAATCAGGATAACATCCTCAGCTTAGTGAGCAAGGCATTGCCTGTAACACAGAGCAGAAGGAATTAATTTTTAACTCTTTGTCACTCAAGAAGAGATTTGTAACTCCCAGGTCACCAAACAAGGGAACCTGTGTCGCAGAGCATTGCTGGTACAATTGCACATGAGGTAATGCAAAGAGGTCTTTCACTGCCTGGGAGGATAGTTTCTCCTTCATCTCAGACAGAATTTTTCATGAGTACTGGGTCCATTAGCAATCTGTTTTTCATGGGTCCATCCAGTTCTTACCCAGAGAACTGGACGTAAGTTTTGGCTAGTGAGGCATTCAGGGTGTGGACCACTTGTCTGCAGCCAGACTGGGAGGCCAGAAGCAGCCCAGCAAGCAATTGGCCAAGACCCTGTACCTGGGCTGAATTCTGCTCTTCTTTGCCCTCCTACACATACACCCTGAAAAAGTCATGGAAATCACTTCACCCTATTAATTCAGGAGTAGCAGGCAAAAGCAGGGCAATATCTGAAAGACCTGCTTATTTTTCAAGCTTATACATTGCTGTTCCAAGGGAGAAAAGAAGTGAATTTCCTCCAGCCCCAGAGACCTGAAGACACAACCATGTTCCTACAGATGTCAGAAAACTCTCTCCTTCATGTTTTCATGAGATCTCAAACAGCTGCTTCATTATTCCTCAAAACAAAAGGGCTGTTGGTGTTCCAGATGTTTTAGCTTGCAACTGAAATATCTTTTCTTGTCTCCCTCCAGCATACATCCCCACGCTTTCTTTTGCAATTCCGTGTAATTTGCAAGAGCAAATCACATGAGCACAAGCTTTTGCCTTTTGCCTCTGCCCCAGCCCAGCCCTATCATTCATTAGATACACAGCAGCATTCAAAGGAGATACTTCACGGGCAGAAGCAGGAGATAGGTGAAGTTTCTGCTTTTGTGGGACAAGCTCTATGGGTAATTCTTGAATGGGGGAGATTAACAGAGCAGTAGGAAACTTGTAGTTTTAGCAGTTCAGCTCCTTTTCTATGAGCCCTTGAAAAAACAGCAAAAGACAGCCACAACCTGCCTGAGAAAGAAGGTAATTAAATAAAGCAGGATGCTTGCATGTTGAATAAACTCAGCCTTCAAGCCTTCACCGGTTGTTCCAAAAGGTGGCTATAAACTTGATGTATCCACCAAAAAAGAAGCAGTTCCCAAGTTCATCATCAGAAAGGTGCAGTAGACAGAAGGAGAAGGAAAGTGGAAGGTGAGAACAAGGAATTGAGCTACCGAATGAAGCCTGTGGTGCCATATCTCATGAGCTGCCCTCTCCAAGGTGTCCAAGCCTGGGCAGCTGTACCAGGAACCTATGGATGCTGTGGTCACCAGAGCCCTGGGCTGGGGCATCACAGCCCTTTGGTCCTGGTTCTGCTGCAGGGAATGCTTGGGGAGGGCTCACGCCTTGCTCCTTCCAATGCACAAATATCTTCAGCCGCAACTTCAGGGAGAGAGGAAATTGTCAGCGAAGAAAATTGCTTTTTGGATTGCTTTTTGTCCCATTGTGAGACCTTCACTTTAGGAGTTATCATGGGAAGGGGTGACATGATCGGGTGAAACCCCCACATCCCAGAGGCTGCTGTAGGGGCACAATGTATTAATAAGCTTAATTCCTTGTGGCTGAAGCAGGAGCACAAAGCAGCCACTGCTTCTTTGGAAGACTATAGTTTTCTGCTGGAGCGTTGGGGAGAGAAAGACCTATTTTATACCTACATAATAAAAATAATAAAGGGGGACAAATAAATAAATAAGTAAATTCTGCTTGATAAGTGCATTATTAGCTGTAGTAGGAGCAATTACAAGAAGAATGGGAAGTGACAGCTGCAGGCCCCAGATAGCCAAGGCACAAAAAGGGAGTTTTAGACAAACGTCCTTCAGATAATGGGTTTGTTTCTGGTCTAGTTTGGGGAGGGAAGTGGCAGATATGGGAAGCATTAACAGGCTTTGCTGCATATAGGAAGCAGAGATGCTGCTGTGCCAACCCTCTGCAGAAATAATTCAGCTTTTTTTTTTTTTTCCCTTTTCTTCCTCAGTGCATCTGACTTCATATTTGTTTAAAGCAATGTGGTTTTCTCTGTCCTCATCCTCCCTGCTCAGAGTTGTTCCCATAAAGGGGGAGAAAAGAAATTCCTGGGATTAGCTTCTTTACAAGCATGTCTGTTGGGACTGGGAGCTCAGATTAATAAGATCACAGGGTCACCTCTTGGAATGGGATCACAGGCTTTAGGAGTGTCTAGGCAGGATGGGGACAGTGGAAACTTGATGGCAATAGCCCAACGGAGACAATCCAGAGACGACTATCTGGAGGCCCCTTCCTCCAAATACGTCAGGAACTTGCAGAAGTCAGGCATGCCCAGGAATATCTCATTCACCAGGCATCTGCTCTCCCCAGTCAGTCTCCCCAATATGTTCAGTCCTCTATCCCCTTAGCAGAACCCGAGCCTGTTGCCTAAATGCAGTCCAGCACAGCAGCCTTGCAGTCCCAGTGAACAAAACCAGAACCTTTACTGCCATGGCTAGCTTCTATCCTTGTAAGCCCTGTGTAGCCTGATGTTAAATCTATGTATCCCTTCTGCTGGCTGCTGCTTGGCTGGAACACAGAGATGAAGCAGCCTGATGAGGATCATTCTGCTCCAGATTCAATATTCAAGTTACAGTTGCTGGGAGCTCACTATAACCTCTTGCCTCGACACTTCTACCACTAAAGATGAACTATGGACAAAGTGAGGCAAATCACCTCCAGTTTTTTTCTATGAATCAACTCCATCCATGCCCATAAGGCTGGGATTCAGAGCCATACCTGTTGCCCTTTTCCTGTGAATCACACACCTTTTGCTGTTTTAACCTATGGCACTTTTCCAGTCACACAGTAATGAAAGCTTTTGGCTGGTTCAGGAGCACAGGAAAGCGTAGGTGATGGAAGGTGGAGGGAGAGTGACTCCCCTGTATAGCAGCACACTCCATAATAACAGTGTGAGAACCAGTTGCAATTTGCGGGGGATGATGACACTGAGGTCAGACAGGCTGTATTGTAATTTACGTCCAGGAAAATATAACCAGACATGACCAGACAACGAAGGATCACTCTTCCAGTTATTATGAACAAAGAGGATGCAGAGGGAAATCAGAGAGGCCTCTCTACAAGACCCCTCTGCCTTCAGCTTAGCTCCATCCCAGCCTAATTACACGGCCTGGTTTGCATTAGCACTGTCTGCTGGCTCTCGCACGTCCCCTTCTAGCTGTGTGTCACTCAGAGCCATTAGCACAGATTGCACAACCATACCAGGGATTCCCTGAGGGCATCCATAAACTTTCCACGCAAAATATGATCAGTCCAGCCTGAGGCAACACCCAGGAGGCAAGGCTTCAGCCTGAGTGGTTAGAATTTGGAGAAGTTGTAAGTAACAGAAAGTAGGGTCTAATAATAGGGAGTGTTAGGCAGCCTTAATAGAAAGCACATTACCAGGCCTGTGCTCTGCATATAATGTATCGTCTCCAAGTTAATTGCTCATCAGTTCGGTACATAAACAAAGGCTGATGCTGTGCCTGTGCAAGTGGCAGGGCTCATTCCACCCAGAGCTTCTTGCTGCTAAAAGAAAAAAAAGGGGCCCACAGCAAACACCATCCCCTGCCTGCCGGTGACAGCAGCGCGTCTGGGAGAAAGCTTCCTGCAAACCAGGCAGCCCTCCTGTACCTAAGGAGCTGGGGCTCTGGCATGGCTGTTCTCCTGCCAACTAATGCATCCAGCTGAAGCAGGGTTACTGCAATGTCACCTCATCAAAGCTGCAATCCCTTCTCTGTCCCCAGCACAGCTTACAGGCAGCTCTTGGGTAGCCACAGCTCCTGCCTGGTGTTTTGAAACCCTGCCAGTTTTGTAAAAACAGGCATCAGGACAGACGCGTGGGCCTTGCTGGTGCAGTTAATAGAGCAAGGACTGAGGCTGGAGACAGGGAGCAGCTTGCAGTCAGGATGTGCCCGGGGGACCAGAGCAGGGTCTCTGCCTGTGCATAGGAACGTGTGTAGGTCTGCAGCTGGAGGTCTGGTGGACTCTGAGGGAAGAGGAGTTAACAGATGGGATGCTTAACAGCAGGAGCATAATAGAAGAAGATTGAAAGGGGATCATAGAAATTACAGGTTAACCACAAACACACTTGGTTATTCATTTCTTACAGGAATCTAGATTCATTCCATCTGAAGACAGGTAGGATAGATTCGTCCTACACAGTCCTCAGAAGCTGCCATCTGGAAACATGTTGGCACAACCAGTTAAGAGCTCTCATCGAATTTACAGACCATTGGAAAGAGGAGAGAGGAATCCTGCTTGTAACACCATGATTTGATTTGCAGGATTTTGCTTCTCCTTCCCTTTTGCCATTCCTGTACACACAGGACTCTGCTAATCTCTCTTGAAATGTTAGCACAGTCCCTGTCCTGGTTCCTCACTGCCATCCTTGCCCCACAAATGAGCCCACAGAGCCTGAGGTGGGAAGAGAGAAGAGGAAAGCAGAATTATTCAGTTTTTGTATTGTGAGAGATGGATAGTGGGTCTGCAGTCCACATCCAGGAGAGGTCAGTCCACACCACAAAGTGGAGCATCACTTCTTGGGCATTCCCTGCTGTCTCAGGAATGGTTGTTCCTTTGGTGGCAGCTGAACCTCCTGCATGGTTGTAACACAGCTGAAAATGAGATCATTTATCTCCCAGGTAATGCCAAAATTTAGCCTAATCCCACTCTTGCG
>NW_009708413.1:102711-118702 GCF_000703405.1 Apaloderma vittatum | reverse complement strand
ACAACTCATTAAGGGGAAAGAGGGGCTCAGTGCAGCCTTGCCGGGACAGCAGCGTGAAGGGTGTGTTGTAGAGAAATGCTTAGTTCCCAGAATTGATCCTCACATTACTCACAAAAATATGGATCGCTGGACCCAGATCCAGATAACAATAATAATTGTTGTTGCTGCTATTATTATATACAAAACAAGCGAAGCACAATGCACTTGCTCACCACTCACCAACCTATGCCCAGCCAGTTCCCAAGCAGCCCCCAGTCAGCCTTCCCCTTAGTTTATATACCAGGCATTGTTGTCATGGTATGGGATATCCCTCTGGCCACTTTGGGTCAGCTATCCTGGCTGTGTCTCCTCCCAATTTCTTGGGAGCCCCAGTCCAAAGTCCCAATAATAGTCCAAAAGAAACAGAAAAGGAGTTGGGGTGGGAGGCAGGGGAAGGCAACGTGCTCTGTTGAACAATGCTCCTCTGCAGCTCTGAAACAGAAGGCAGGAACCCCAGCCACACAGGCAGAGATGATGAAGAGCTGATCACAATCCTCCCAGCACAGCAAGCACTAAAGCCCCAGGGCTCTTCTTGAAGCCCTTTTTATACTGAGCACCATGGGAAGGAATACCATGGTTGGTCCCTTTGGGTCAGCTGCCCCATCCTCTCCTCCCCATGGGCACAGCTGCCCCTTCTCCTCCAGTGCGACTGCTGCCTGTGCCAAGAGCCCCACAGAACTTTTGTCCTGATGCTCCCAGACAGGACAAGACTGAATTTGCATGGCTTGCTAAACATCGTATCAGCATCCTGGTCTGTCCCTGCTGAAACAGAGCTGTTTCGTTTGGCAGTGCTTTCTGAAGTAGCCTTAAGGGCTATCCATGAGAAATGCCCAAAATCTGGTATTCCTGATCACGTGAATAACTGGTCTCACCTGGAATCATATGACAGGAGGTGTAATGAAGTGTTGGTCTCTGGTAGCAAATAGGTCTAGACAGATCACCAGGCTCTTTTCTAAATGGCAGAGAATGAACGGCCAGAGGTGAAGATTGTCTGCTCAGGGGAGTGTGCTGTTTGCAGGAGTCTTACTGCCCAG
The DNA here is from genome assembly GCF_000703405.1 of Apaloderma vittatum. Lineage (NCBI taxonomy): Eukaryota > Metazoa > Chordata > Aves > Trogoniformes > Trogonidae > Apaloderma > Apaloderma vittatum. Next base: position 117,629 of record NW_009708413.1, on the reverse strand, counting down.
GAAGGTAGTGTAAGTTATCCTGTGGTGAAAGATATTCTAATTTGTCTTTGGCGCAGCCTGCGAGTCTGTAATCAGTGCTGCTAATCTTTAATAAAAGGGGTTCACAGGAGCCTTTGTTTATAATGACATGGTGGGTGATAGCTCTTTCTTGTTATAATCCCCTCTCAGAAAGCATTTGATGGGGAAAATGTCTCCCTTGACAGTTTGCTTAAATTTTCATTTGCCAAAATGCTGAATAAACTTCTTGTTTGTCTAATGAAACTAGAAGGAATTGTGACACTTTTATTGTTTGTTTACTTCCTCACTGGGGCACCAGCTAAATTGAAGATGTCATCACACAGCAATGAGAATCAAGCTTCTTAATTTAACTGATTGGTTTGCAAACAAGGGTCTCCAAAGCACCGCTCAGCCACACGGGCTTCACAGTGACCACAGGCTGAAACACATCAGTAAGCTACAAGCAGGAGAAGCAATGCAGTGGGGAGGTAATCCCAGAAAAGCTGCTGCTTTTACAAGGCATAGCACAGAAGCACCGGTCAAATGGCATCTGTAAAACCGGCAGCGAGGAGACAAAGGGAGCAATGCGTTTTCCTATAAATCCTACATAATTAGCAGCTGCTGCTGCTGGATTAATGCTAGCACTAATTCCGAATAGGTGGGGGGCACTGGATTTCTTGCCTGAATTCCCTCTATTATTCACTCTTTTTATGCCCTTAAAACCAGGAGTAGAGTTACTCTTACTTTACACTGCACTAAGGAAGGAGAGAAGGCAGCACTCAGGAGAAGTCCCCCATGGATCGGTGCGGTTTTCAGACAGATCAAATGTTGAGCTTCAGGTAATTGGCAGAGATCCTTTAATGTCTGAGTTTAACACTCACCTGCTAGAAGAGAACACAATTAGGCAATGAAATGTGGAAGAGTCTGAAGTGCCAGGTATGATAATTCAGCCCTAGTACGCTGCTCAGCAGAAAGCTGAAGGCTGAGAGCTGTCAATTACATCAGGGGTGAATTAATACAACCAAATTCATGCACTGAAGCATCTTATTATTGCTGTGATCACATTTTATTATGAAGCAGTTTCGGGGGAGGTTATTTTTTTTAATTTATTTATCTATGTTAATTTTGTACAGAGGCAAATAAGTTATGAGCTGGGAATTGTATTAATTTCATTGCTTGGAAATATTTTAATAGCCTATTAGGTCGTTTGCTAGTTGTTGCTTTTTTCTTTCTCTTCTGTCTGCTCATTATAAAAATCAGGTTTTTGTATGATAAACACTACAGGGTAGCAAACCATAACCCCTCTTGGTTCTCATCCCTCACAAAAGTTACTAGTTATGCCCTAAACTCAACTTCCTGACCATACATTTCCTTGCTTCCCCACGTTCATTTTAAGGGCTCCCTCTCCAGTGCAAACCGAAGAAGCTTTTACAGTCCGGAGGGAGGTCTCCCCATGCTCCGTAAGGCAAATAAATGTCATTTCACTCTTACAGCAAGCACAAGGGGCTCAGCTCAGCTCAGAATCTACAATTGAGAAAAATCGTAATTCAGCCACATCCAGCAAATAATGTCACATACTGGGGGCAGGATTGTGCCATCCCAGCCTGCCATCAACAGTGACGCTCTTTTTAGACCAGGCAAGCTGGAGGGGAACCACGAAGTTAAGGGAAGCCACTAAAGCGTTTTGCTTCTAGGTCATGGTATCTAACCTGGGTTCACACCCAGCTGAAAATGCCCGGTGTTTGGTGCACATTTGGGATTGGTAGGAAGCTGTCAGAACATGGCACAGAGGACACCAAGAGAAGCCAAGGCCCATGCAGTTGGCTTGGACCTGCCACATGGGACTGTGAGCACGTGGCTGATGCTCGTGTACTCGTTCTTATGGTGAACAATGCTCCTGGGGTTCCCAGCCAGCGCCTTGTAACTGCACAGATCTGATCTAGGTGGAGGGAGAGAGGAAAAAGGTAGGGTTGGGATAGGCTTCTCCCATTTCCTTATGAAACTACTTAAGGAAGAAACAATAATATTCAAATCCCAGCTGCCCTGAGATGATAGTGAGAGACATTTTGCCCATCTCATTCAAAGAGAGAGAAATGTTTGAATATTTGGAACTTAGATTGAAAGTCTCAGATGGCCTAGAGACATTAGTTCTTCACTTTGAGAAGACAGCGCTCCAGGATTTTCCTCCTTCGCCCACATGGCACAGGTGATGTGAGCTTTGTGGTCTCAGCTCCTGCTGGATATTTATGTGTCATGGGTAGATCTGCAGATGACAGCCACAGCTCCTGCCTCCAGCAGGTCCCTCAGGCCCTGGGCTGGCTTTGCCTTTTTTTTCTGGACACCCACTCTGAATGGGAAGAGTCTTTTAAGTGCCCTGAAGTGAGATAAAAGGACACTGCATTGCCTTGGCCACAGATAATTCAGCATAGGCTCGACAACTCTAGCTGCTAACATCAGGAGCTTAGAAACTTAAAGGAATCCTACAGTAACATTTTTCTTTGGCTTAATTACCGAAATAGACAAATTGGAAATTGGCCCATCATGAAGATAAATAGCAATAAAAAAAAGCAGTTGAGAAAAGTGTTCCTGCTAAATTATAATTAACCACCCACCAGCAGCTACCTGACAGAGGTGAGAGGGGAGGCTGTGAGCAGCCCCTTGGATCGGCCAGCAGCGTTTCCCGTGATGCTCCTTGTTACTGCACCTCTGGGGCCCTTAATGCCCCATTTTGCTTTCAGTGCAATTATAAAAGGCCACTTACGTTTGCCACCCCCCCCTTTGTCTCCCCACCCCAAGATCTCTAATAGTCTAAATTATCAGCAAATTGCCTATTTGATAAGGGCAAGCCATTTTGCATTGAGAGCTGAACTATTTCCCACTTCTGGGGGATAATATTAGGCAAATAACAAGCATCATTCTTTTGACATGTACAATTATTTGCCAAATGTATGTTTGAATAGCCTGCTCCTTTGTGTGACAGGGTCCGTTCCCCATTAGCATACTTGACAGATGAATATGCTGGGTCCTTGTGGAAAACCTGGCAGTAACCATGGTGATTGGGAGACAATGTTTTGAGTGAGGGATGTATTACCAATTTCAAGGGGAAGTAAAAAAAGTGTATTGCTAACGAGCTGATCTGCAATCCAGGAGAAATACATTGTTCCCAGGTAATTAAGCCAATCTTGGTACTAGTTTTAAACTCACATAAATTAGAGGCATCTATCTATTTTGCTGTTTCTCTGGTTCCCGATGGAGGATTTTCTCCTTGATTTTTAATTAAAGTTCTCTTTGAAAGAACTGAAATGTGGCTTTCTTGATGCTACGAAGTTCTGGGGCCCCCGGGCCAAGTGGACAATCAGGACACTCTGTCCCTGGGTGTGTTAGAAGCAGGTGAATGGCCAGGTCGGCAAAATAAAGCTCCCTGGGCAGCTCTCATCACTTTTTGGGTTATGCTAGCCTTATTCTGAGCTTTCTTTTTTAGCACCATGGAAGGAGATGTTGCTCTCATGCTCCGGTGAAAGCAGGCAGCAGCTCAGCAGCGGCTGTAAAGGTCTCCTCACCTGACCTTGCTGCACTTCATCTTTGATCCCCAGGGTCCTCCAGCTTCGGGGCACACTGTGGCTGTCCTGTCTTAGAGGAAGGGGCTGATTGAGCCCCTGGAGAATGAAATACTGGGTGAAAGGTACTCCCTGAACAAAGCAACACTCCTGCAACTGTTGCGGCAACCCTCAAAGTTACAGAGCCAAGGAGAGAGACGTGAGAAGAGGGACTATTTTCTCTTGCCAACTGCAGAGTCCTGTTCCCACCTTGTGGAAGTGATTTCATCTCCAGAGTAGCTCTGAGGCTTGCACCAGGTCCCAGCCCCTCTTGTGCACATGGATTTCCCAGGTGAGGTCCTAGGTAGAAAGGCTGCCAGACAGAACCACCCACTTAGGGTTACCGGCTCCACCTAAAGAGACAGGTCTGGCTGCAGCACCAAATCCATCGCAGGGAGGAGAGACATCCTTATGCCTTCATTTGATTTGGGAGGCTGCTCACATGCCTCTTCCCCTTGGGAAAGAGACTAAATAACCTATGCATAGCAATGCTTTGCTCCAAATCTTGCCCATTTAAATCTCTACAGAATAAGTGAAAAGCATCTCCATTTTGTCCTGATAGTTATTTTGCATCAGCTATGCCTGGGAATAGACTGACACAAAACCCAGACAGAGAGGAACAAGACCAGCTTTTCCTTCATGCCCTGCTAATAAATCCGAGCAATCTGTTTGAAACTGTCGCCTCGTCCCCCTCCAAACCCCCTGAATTCCCGTAACACATCACCTCACTTCACTGAAAAAAAGGCACATTATAGAAACAAGGTTATTATTAGCAGTTTGATTAGGAACATATTCTCTACAGTCCTTCATTAGAAGGAACGTCCCTGCCTTTTTAGACACAAATTTGCCCTCATTTCCCACACACCTGGTGCTCTCTCGCTTTTATTATTGTAAAATATTGGCTTGGAAAATGCTGAGTCAGGTGCCCGAGGTCAGAGAAGGCAATTTTTACTGGAGTAATGAATCCTACTGCATTTCAGGACTTTTTTTTTTTTTCCCTTGACTTTTCCTTGTTTCTGAGTCCTTTTCAGGCAAACGTTTGATTTTTTTTCTCCTCCATCTCCAGCCTCTGTCCCCATCACTCTCCCTGTTTTGGACTTTGGCAGGTTGAGAGCTACAATTAGAGCCAGTGTTTATAGTGCCAGCCATATGGCTTGCAATGCAAAATAGCAGCTGCATGGGAATCTCGGAAGGAGCCCTCCTCAAGGTCACCGCTCACATGGAGGCGTGCGCCCGCCCAGGTGGGACACACAAGCTCGTCGCCAGTCAATCTACAATCACACACGTACCCATCGAGTGCCTCTGCTGCAAACTAATGCCGGAGCAGCTGCAGAGCTCTAATCACGTTGCAAAGGCTTTGCACAGCACCAGAGCCAGGAACATCAGGGGCTTCTGCACCCTCTTCGAAAAACCAACTGCAAATTCCTGCAATGTGCCAGCATGGCAATGCAGTTTCTCTCATCGTGGCACCCATGTGGCTCCCAAAGCGTCCAGCCAGCCTTGGTGACCTTGGCTCTTCGGAGTTGCAACTGCTTCTGGTTTTGTTTTAGGGGAAAGAAAGGAAAATAAAGTAGGAGAAGGGGTTGAAGTCACAAAGGAGCATACAGTGCCTTAAACGCAAGATCTAGGCCAGCACTGGGGCTGAGGTTTCCCTTTTGTCAGAGGGTGTTTTAGAGGAAGCGTGGTTCCCTGGGTGAGCTGAGAGCGTGGTTACCACTCATGGCAGGGGCTCTCAGGGCAGCAAGCATCTTGCTCTGCTGAATCAGACAGATTTCTGCCTATTTTATTACTGCAGTGACCCTCTCTTTCTCAACCCGAAGATAACTGACAATGTGTCAAGCACCGTGCCCCTTTGCCTGATCCAGAGTCAAATTCAGCGCTGCTGCTTATGAAAACATGGCAAAATAGCCCATGAATGCAATCCCAAATACATTACACCCATGTCTAAAGAACAGAGCTTTGCCCTAAATTGGGTAGATTTTTTTTTTTAAGAGGAGGAAACTATTTAAACCACCAGTTTTCTGTATAAACAGCCCCATAAAAAAACAACCTGAGCATCTTCAACACCCAGCTGCTTTTCAGGAAACCTAGCACCAAGCTGACCAAGCTGCGATTTCCTCCAGGTCTCTCGTGACATTAGCAGATACGCTTTTAAAGATGTCACGTTCATAAAAGAGCAAGAATGTGACCTGACTGAAGCAGGCATTTCCCAGGCTGTTTATCACCCTCCGATAAATGAATGAGAGCATTTGATGCTTACAGGCTCTAACTAGACCAGAAGGGCACTCTCTGGGACAGCGCCAACTGCCCTGCTCTTCTCAGAGAGCATAAAAGTGGACGTCCCAGGGACTAAGACACGGGCCACTGAGCAGCTTATCATCCTGAAGGAAGCTGGGGAGCTTTCCGTATCACATGGCGTGGCCCATCTCTGAAATGCATCCATTGCTGCACTTTCAGGATGTCCCGTTTAACAGTATGTGGCAACAACACACAGCAGTTCAATACAGGGAGGGAGGAAGGCTGCCACAGCTGTATAAAAATGCCAGGAGAAATTAGCCCAGGGCTAGCCTTTCCACAGGACACAGCCTCCCAGCCCTCACTAGTCTGACTGCTGTGGCTGATTTAGGACCTGAGGCTCTAATTCTTGCCTAAAAAAACAACAAGCAGGAACTTGTTTGCCTATGTTAAGGATTTCCTCCCCACTGCCAAAACCAGATCTATATGCAAAGGGATGGGAGAGGTTTCCCAGCTAAGCACTTCATTCCCAAAGCTGTTATCTATAGTAACGTGTTCAGTCTCCATGCGGCGCTCACAAAAAGTAACAGATATGGAAAAAAGATGGCACACATAAAATTTCTCGTAATACTATATAAAAAGTTTTATCAATGGGTCTTCAGAATTCTAAAAGAGATGAAAGGTGCCTAAAGCTAGAATAGTTAAGGTATGTAATAGAGCTGTTAAGTGAGAGAAGAAGAACAATAAAAATAATATCTTGCATTACCTTGTGGTGTCCCAATGCAAAAACCAAGGCACTGGGTGACAGTGAAAGAGAAAGGCAGAGGAGGTGACAGGGCAGGAATCTTTTCTGGGATCAGACATGTTCCCTCCCATGTAGACAAAATGGTTAAACCATGGACATCTTCCTGTGAGTCTTTAGCAGTGCCTAGTTTAGGTTTTACACTGTGTATTGCTATGCACATGGATGTGGTGAGCAACTGCAAACATCTTAATGAGGTATTTGGGCTCCTTACATAGTCCATAAAGAGAGCTGGTGACTGACAAACAGCTGAGAAAGCCTGGGAGTGATCAGAGCATCTCTGCTCTGTAGAAAACACAAAGCACAGCACAGTATGAACTTTCTCCCTTCAGGCAGGAAATAATTGCCTGCCTTCCCAAACCAGGGCACTTCTGCGCCTATGTGTCAGTGGATAAAGTTTTCAGCTGAGCAAAGCGCAAAATAGGAATTAGCCATCTTTAGGGTTTATCAGTGTGGGATGGAGGCTTTCTAGGCTGCTCTTTGGGGTGCAAATACCCCTTCACACTTTGCTGACCAGCCTCACCCATGCACGGCTCTGAGGAACTGCTTGTTAGGGCAAAACTCCAAATCTGGATGGTGAGTTCAGGGTTCCACAGCCAGAGATGCTTGGGACCTCACTCTTACCTGCATGCCTGTGCTCCAAGACTGACAAACTGTGTGGAGAGGAGAAGAAACAATCAACCTGATTTCCTCCTGTGATGACCCCACCTGAGCAAGGTGCTCATCTGGGCTGTCTCCAGCAGTGGAGACATCATTCTGGACTTCCTCACGTTCCCCACTACGAGGCAGTGACACTGCCCAGATCAGTGAGGTGCCCAGTCAGGGTTACCTCCCATATGCAGGCTTTTCTGGTCTGCAGCAGCCGACTACTTCCAGAGAGATCCAGAATGAGCATTACTATTAGACATAGGCCTAAAGACACATTAAAACATAATGAAGTGTCTTAATCACCCTTTACAAGCTAAACTTATCACAGGGAACACGGTAAAATGAAAGTGAAAGAGCAATTCCACGATGATGCTTACCCAAGACGGATTGAGAGATATTATTTGTTGTTAATGAATGGCAAATTCATCATCGTCTCATGCCCATGAATGAAGCAAATGGGGACGTGAAGCAAGGGCCCTGGGCTGCACAGAAAACATTTTGCAATCGGTTCACAGCACCTGTTTAAACTGCCTGGAAGCTTGGTTACACTGATGCTCTAATGCCCAGACACAGGCATGTCTGCCTCAAAATCCTCTGCTAACCTGAGGCTCAATAGCTTTCTGGCCTCTCCACATTCACTTGACTCCATCAGCAGGATTTTCCCTCACAGAGCCTGGGGGGAGGGCCCAATAATTTCTGCAGCTTCTTTAATGAAGTCAAGACATCTCAACCTAAGTGCTATCTTCCCCTGTATAATTAAATTTGGCAATGGCTAAATATTCAGCATGAACACCTCAGGTACATATTGTCTGCTGAGCTGCTGAGGTCCCAACAGTACTCTAGGTCAGAAGCACCTGCAAAGTTGCTATTCTTACCTGTGTGCATCCCCACCAGACGATGCAAAGCATTGGGGGCTTCAGGGCTTTCCTCTCCTCCTCTTCCCACCCCTCCAAATCTGCACCATTCGCTGCAGCAAAAGGGCAGTGTGGGCAGACATTACAAGATCACTCTTTCCCGAAGGCTGGGTGCTTGGGCACAGCCTGACCCAGCCGTCAACGCTGCCCTGAAGAGCGAGGGTTTGATGAACACGCTGAGAGGCCAAATGGGCCACATCCCACCGGGCTTCATTAGAGACCTTTGCTCTCTTCAGCACAAGTGGTCAGTGATCTCTGCCCTCTAGATGTGCCCTGGATGTACTGTTTTCCTGTAGCCTTAATGACAGCGACGCTGTGCATTGTGAATGCAGAAAAATCCACAGTTGAGGCAGAAAGGCTCTTTGCTCAGATCCACTTGAAGTCTCTGAGGACCCTGGGGCTGGGGGAGCACCTAGCTGCCTCTCCAGCTGAGCGGAAGCCTTTGCGTCCGATTCAAACCAAAGGCATGTAATTTTGGGCAAACCAATGCAAGCTTCTCTAGACACGGAGGGGGGGAGTTTAAGTAACTGTCTCTCAAGCCCAGATCCACCACACATCTCATATTCTCCCATTCCCATCTCATGCATGCCCTTTCTGTGAGTTCTTCTACCTATTTTACCACAAATGTAAGTCAATGTGCTTTAAGATACCATATCTCTGCTCTTTGCCTGCTCTAGCCCTGGCCACTGCAAAGCTGAACTTTTCTTCATAAGGCTAAATTCTGCAAAAAGCAGCACGAGCAGAATGTACTCTCAAAGGGTAAATGTTTTAGGACTGTTTCAATGGACACTATAGGAATCCTCGAAGCACAGCTGGAAAGGTCCAGCTCCCTGCTTTACCACTGATTCACTGCACGAGCATGGATAAATAAATCATTTCACCTCTTTGTGCCCCTATATAAAAAGAACTGATGGTGCCTTTCCTTTGTCAAGCACTGTGAGATCTCAGGGTAAAACATGCTCTCAGTTTTATTAATTCTTCTTTTGGGCTCTTGTTATGATGGTGATCTGTGTGGTCAAGCACCTTTGAAGTAAATACCAGCAGGAAATAGAAAAAGAGAGCTCCCCAGCATCAGGGATCAGACAGTCCCACCGACTGCAAACACACAGCCTCATTTAAATGAGTGGGTGCTGCGCACGCACAGCAGCTGGGACCGTCTGCTCCCAGCACAGCTCAGCTAGATGTTCCGAATAACCTCCCAGAAACACATCCAATCAAACTGATGGCACAGGGAAAAAAAAATAAAAATTCCTTTTTTATACATTTGCAGCTCTGCCATCCTCAAAAGCCGATGGTGTAGCATGACCTTCCTGCCAGGAGATGCTAGCATTTTCCTTGAGGGTCTCATATATCGTCCTCCTCTGAAATGCAGAGGCAGGTAACTGTTTGTTAGGCTGTGTGCTGTGCACCGACTGGAAGATTGTACAAATACAGCATCATCTTGTCCTTGAAGAGCTTATAAATAAATGGGCTCTTACCTTGACTGCAGGCTGCAGCATTAGTCAACATTCAAGCACTTCATTTGTAAATTTGTACACAATAGAATCCAAGACACTTGAAAAAGCAGCAGAATGTACCTTTTCTGTGTGCAAGTGGATTTAGCGCTTGAGCAAACTGCTGGACTAATAGGCCAAGAGACCAAAGGTTTGTATTTATCTGCAGCAACACAGCTCAGCCATGGTGTTCGTTCTCCCTCCTTCACCATCCCAGCAATGCCTCCAGAGCCTTCAGGGGGGACTGAAGGGACTCAGGCACCTCTATCCCTGAAGAAGGTGGTTATATCACATTTTGACTCTCCATCGCTGGGACATGGCTTTTTCACTTGGCCTCGCAACCTGAAGAATAAGATCTCCTCCCACCATGTACCCCCTTTCCTACCTCCCTCCTTCGGTCTGGCCTCTGAATGGAAAACCTGAAGTCTGCCTTGTGTAGTTCTGGGTACTCAGCACACCTGAAAAGCAGGTCCAGAGCAGTGCACAGGAGCTGGATGTCATAGAATCACAGAATGTTAGGGGTTGGAAGGGACCTCAAAAGATCATGTAGTCCAGACCCCTGCCAGAGCAGGATGTCAAAACACGGTATTTCTTTACTGGTCACTTGGTTTTTAATACATAGTATTTATAATATCTTTTTTTCTAGCTCTTATTAGCCTTACAGCTGGCTGACTTAATTTATTCCTCATTGACTGTCTTCCCTCTACCACTTCAGTAATTTATATTGTTTATGGTCTTGTCGCTTTGAATTATTTAATTTTGCGAAGTGTTTTGGAGAGATGGTGGCTCAGTGAAACATACAGTGTCATCCTGCCACGTCTTGTACCGCTGCAGTTTCTAGCAGTCCCGCTGTACAGGAAAGCAAGGGACAAAACAAAAGGAGGCCTCAGCCTTGTCATCTACATGAAATGAGCCCAGACTGATCAGTCTTGTTTTGTGAGCTATCGTCTCTCGCCTCAGTTGCATTGTGTGGGATCCCGTGTTGATAGTGAGGACAAAGGACAAGCTCTGCACAAACACCTCTGAAGGAAGAATTAAAAACCATCACACGCTTGGTGAGGCTAAATGAGTATTCAAATTGGCTAATAAAAAAGTAATGAGGAATGCCTGCAGCCCTGAGCCACCTAAAGAAAATCAACAAATGCCAGCTACAAGGCAAACACTTTCCGTGGTCGGAGGTGGGGATTTCAAAACAAGGCAGGGAGGGCTTGTGGGGATGGAAGAGGGAAATGACACAGGAACTGCAGCTGCTGCAGGAAGCACAAGAGAAAGTCATGGGGAATTTTTTTTTTCATTGAAGGCAAGGACAGAGCTCCTCCAGCTCCTCCCAGCTGAAACAGAGCACAGAATCAGATTCCTGCCCCATCCTCCCCGAGGCAGCTCTGGGAGGAACATCTCACCTGGGTATTGTACGTCTCCCTGAGATCTGAGCAACAGACTGCCAGGCTTCCTCCTCCAGCCCCAAACCCCTTTGAGTTCGGGCAGGGTCTCCTGAGGACATCTTCAGGTTTGGGTTCAGGTTCTTCCAAGCCATCCCCAGCCTGCTTGAGGGGAATGCTCCACCACTGCACATGATTTCATGATGCATAATGCCATATCCCCACTGCATCATAGCAGTCCCATGGCATGGTCCAGCTTGAGATGCTTATCCTAGGTGTCACTTCATCTAGATATCAGAAGATTTAGCCCACACAAGGTTCCGCAACTTACCTCAGATAAGCAGCATTTGCCTCTGGTGCTTCCTACCTCCTTCCCTCGATGGCCAATGCTGGAATAGATAAAGTTGGTGAGATGTGTCCTATTCAAGGGGAAACACCACGGTGCACAGCACTGGAATAAGATGCCAAGCCACCACCTTTCTCAGTCATTCCAGTGGGATGAAGGAGAGGAGGAGGTGACAGTGGTTAGATCTCTCTCAGGAGTGTGTGAAGAGAACTATATTAGAGATAGCGAAATGCTCAGGTACCCTGGAGACCACATAAGTATCTATGACAAGACAGCGAGAATAATTAGCTCAACAGCTGTGGGTACTGATCAGGAGCATTTTTAACAATATCCTGTCATGTTTGGGTCTATTACTACAGTCCAATGAGGTGTGATGCCATTTTTCCTGGTGATGGCTTTCATTCCAGGACACATTGAGGTGCACTTACATTTCAGAAAGTATCTTGCAGGTCCTTGGCATATTGTGTCCCTCATTTAAAACTCAAAGCACCATTTAAAGAATGACAAGCCAAAGAACCTGAGTCTAACAGACCTGTGGAAATTAAGGCAGACTCTACAGGGGCCATGGTGTTAGAGCATAAATGAGCTCAGAAGCAGGCCAAGCAAGCTTTAAAATGCATACTTAAATAGGTAACAGGATTTCCTGGCCTTTCAGGCTCAAAATCTTTCCCTCAGCAGGCTCTCTTATGTTATTTATCTCTTCTCGAGAACAGTGGCTTAGCAGAGCAGCTGAACTTCGAAATGTGAAGGAACAAGGATGGCAAAGTTGAACAAACTGTCATCCTCAGAGTATCCCAGGTTCAAACTGGGGTGACAGTCTGCAGGCAGACATTTGTATCTTCCCAACACACTCATCTAACACCCTCCAGAATGATACCTACCCCTTTGCGAGGAGCTCAAGGGCCAGCAAAGGAGAGACAAGTAACATTGACTTTTGTACCACAGCTAGGAATGACAGAAAAGGAGTGTGAAATAAAAAATCCTGGAAGAGAGCCAGGGAATGTGTTTTCCAGAAACATATAATCTGTAATTGGGCTAATTCCGATGTATTTGTGTCTCCAATTCTTTGTTTCCCTGTTGTCTGTATAACTCTTGATTGGAACATTTGACGTTGCTTTTGTGAGTTCCTAAATCCAATCCTCTCTGATGATGTACATGAATGTGCATCTGATGGATGTTTTCCAGCACCTTTTTGTTGCCTCAATTAAGGGATAATGAACAAGAATTGTTCCTATTTGTAAAACATCTCCTGCTATTTCCTGCTTCCCAATTGGTTGGACAATGTGTCTTAATTAAACACAAAGCCTTATAATGTATTCCAGGGGAGAGACCAAGGCTGGGAAGAGAGGAAGAAAAGGAGGAGGAAGGGAGAGGTGAGGGGCTTTTGCACTCTTAGTGACTTGCTTGTGGAGGCATTTGATTTGTTGCGGTAATGCTCACACCTTGCGGTTTTCCCTGAGTCTGGTACTGGGTTAATTGATCAGGATATCAGAGCAGCCTCCACCGAGATCTATAACTCTATGGAATACCAGAATCAATGCCTCAGGGAATAAGAAACAAGTTGTAGAGCCTTTTGGGTTTACTTACCAGACAAAGTCCATTTCATCTCCCAAGGTGCAAAAAGAAATAACCACCACCTGGATATCTGCGGCTCCTGTGTAACATAAGCTTTCAGATAGCACATTAAACCCACCCCCCCCCCCAAAAAAAAACCCAACAAAAATCAAACAGAAGACACTACACTGTATCTGTCTCACCAGAAATATGCAGGAAAAATGAGATCACAGATTTTTAGTCAACTCATCACTTTCAGTTGATAAATAGCAGGGTGGGGGGTGAAGCTCTCTTTGCACTGCCCCTGCTGCTGTGTGAAGGGAGAGTGGGCATGCCATGCCACCTTTCACCAGCACACAGTTCATTCGATTATATGATTTTAAATCAAAATCTGAGCTAAGCACAAGCATGAAACATGCAATTTCATGTTTTAGCCCAATTAAAGGTATTACAGAGTGTCATCTATTCAACCCATGAAAAAGCAGCTTTAGCCTGAACTTTAGCCTCTAAGATCTCCTCCATCACCCAAACAAACATGTCTATTTTGTCCTCTTGGATTAAAACCTAGAATGGCTCCTGTGGCTTTCAGCCCTAAGTCTGCGGGATCAGCGAGCCTCCTGCCTCGCCTGCGATTTCCAGTGAGCACAGGGTGTGACATTTCTGGGGAGGATCAGATTATGTGCTGCAATGCCATCGCTGACTAATCGGATTCCATCCACCCTTCGTGCTCGCTGCCTTTGCCAAACTTCCCCAACTGCAGAGGACGAGGGGCGACCGCAGGAAATCCTCACCCCGCGCGGGAGCCTGGCCTCTGGTTTAAGTGGAGCCATATGTTTAATGCTTAACACACAATGCTGGCAGAGGAGGGAGACGATAAAAGTCTTTGGAGCCTGTGTTGCACATGCAAATATTGCCTGTGAAAGGCAAGTCTGTCTCCTTTGACACTGCTCGTAATCCTGATGTCATCCTCTTCACTCCCTCTCGCACACACAGTGTTTGTTTTGTCACGGTGCATCTAGCACTAGACTAAAACCGTGAGGGGCAGCAGAATTTCACACATGTCCCAAAGCCAAGTCTTCATCCCCACAGAATCTGTATGTTTAAATATAGAAATGGGGAGGCATGACAGAAAGATGAGAGAATTGCATCTGGTCTTTGTCATCCTAACACTGTAGTGGCATCTGTGAGCCTAGAGCATCTCCAGCTGAAATAATCAGCCAACCCTTCCTGTCTGCTGGGATGTCCCAGGCAAAGCTATGCCCTGAGCTCTGCTTCTTCTTTATATTTGCTCCAAGGAAGCTGGGAGCAAATATTGGATCTGTGCAGCAAAAATATTCCATTTGCTCTAGTGTGCCTAATCCATCTGTAGCTGAGAATGAAGAGACATTGATAGATGTTGAACTCCATGATTTAGTGTAGAAAAAAGAAGGCAAGTTAACTCATCTGGATCCCAGCATCATCTTTTGGTTCACAAAATGAAGAGTGGCAGCCTCTCCCACTGCTCTGCCTCAAAGCTTCGATCTGCAAGCACCTTGCCAGATAAGAAAGAAGAGCTGAATTTCCAGAGACCCCTTAAAACCAAGCTTCTCTGAAGCTGCCAGTGGAAGGATGGGCTACTTTGTTCTCTCTGTTGATACCATGTAAAATGTGCTTAGGTACTCTAGAGATGGAGGCTCCTGTAACAAGGAGATAAGCTCGAGGTAGTGGCAGCTTTGGTGATAGGGACAGGGATGTTTGAGTGCTGGACACAATGCTGAGGCTCTCAGGAAGACATCAAATGGGCCGATAACGATATTCCCCATCCAAGCAGAGCAGAGACCCAGTGGTCAGACCTTTATCTTTCCACCCCACATGGGCTCACTGCTCTCCTTTGTGATAAAAACCTTGTGCTTAGACCAAGGAAAATAAAAAGAGCCAAACATCCCTCTTTCCTCAGGAGGGGGCCATGCCAGCT
>NW_009708413.1:81102-102680 GCF_000703405.1 Apaloderma vittatum | reverse complement strand
TCCCCTCATCCCCTCCTTTCCTTCTCGTCTTTCCCTGGGTCCTCCTCTCCTGTCCCTATTCCTCCTGCCTATGTCTTGCCTCAGGAGTCAGCAAAGCTGGGGACATCCTATGTGGGAGCACTGCTGCTCTGTGCACAGGAGATGCCATAGGGTTTTTTCTTTTTTCCACTGCAACTTAAAAAAAATAATTCTGCTAGCCACTCAATAATTAATGCTTATGAGCACTGATTCAGCATGTCAGGAAGAGAATTTTGCACTCTTATTGTAGTCTTTTGTAATTGAATCTTATGCTGTTATATTAGTGTGGCCCCAGGTGAGTATGCAGTAGCTGAGGGGGGAAAAAAAAGGTAAGATAAAGGAATTACAATAGAGCCAAGCTAATGTGAGAACAAGGCAATGTCTTCTGTGCCTCAAGGTGTTAAGTTAATCTCTGATAAGTTATTAACTTATTAATGGGCTGAGAAAGGATGAACTACTTTTCATCCAAAGTCCCAAGTGCTCCTCGTTTTCTTCCACATACTTCTCCTTGTCAACTAATTCTCCTTCGGTGCTGCTCCTCTGCCTGTCTCCCTCCACATACCCTGTGTCAGCTGTAATGAAATCCGCTCACAGGAGCTCCTCTGCGGAGCGATCACATCATGGCCAAAGCCTGGGACGTGGGGACTGCAGGAAAGATTCAGGGGCAGAAATCGAGAGCATGAAAGCTAAAGAAAACTTTACAGAAGTTTCTAATAAATCTCTCCTCCTGATGTTGACTAATGACTGATATGGAAAAGCAAAAGGAGAGGTCAGTGGTCTTCAGATTTGACAAAAGGGCTTGGAGTTATGCACCTCCATCCCAGCTCTCAACCCAGCAATGTGTTCACCAGGAGTATTTCTGCCCTCACGGCTCAATGCATGGTGCATTATCTGAGATCATGGCACTTCCCAGCCCTTCTTCTAAGGTTATCTTCAAAGTTCTCACTGATTTCAGTTTCTCCAAAATCACAGCAGGAGTTTAAAACTGATCAAATGAGGTGAAGTTCTGAAATGCTCAGGGAAAGGCTTCCACTGAAGACAGAAGGACAGGTCCCAGCTCACTCTCAGGGGATGTAATGTCTCCTCATAGCTGGATTGCCACTGAACCATTTCACTCGTCCTCGCTTTTGAAGCCACAGTGAGGCAAACTGCTGTGCCAGAAGGGGGCTTTTCTTCACCATTCCTACTGCGAAGCCTTAGAGTACCAACTGGAAACCCCAGCTTGTACTGTCCTCCGAGTCTCTTCTGCTGAGGAGGGGCATCTCCCAGCGCTGCAATAAGGAGATATTAAGCTAGTGATCAGAAGGTTTAAAGCTCCCTTTTGAATGCGGTTCAGTGAGGGATGGGTTCAGGGTCTCTGCCCAGTGCAGTTCCCTTCATCTGGACAAAAACAGAAAGGGAAATGGTTTAAGGGTGCTGGAGGATGAGTGGCCATGTCCTTGGCCCAGAAGAGGAGCCTCCCAGGCTACAGAGGATCAGCACATCAACGCAACAGGCTTCTGACATCCTGCCAGACCAGAGATCTCCCTGCAACATCCTACCAGAGCAGGACACTGTTTCTCCAGTGTTAAAAACAAACTGTGCTTTCAATCTTCCCTTGAAGCTCACTGGTGCTGACGTTGCAGAAAGTAGATATAAAAGGATACTGTTCATTATAATCTGCAGAAGACGATGAACCTGATAATTCTTCCACATGAAAAATCACTGACCTTTCAGCTGGGGAAAGGCACAGGCCATAGCGTGCCATAGCAGAAAAGCAGGAGGGGGGCAGAAAATAACCAGCAGCCAACTTTGGAAAAACACCCAAGGGGTCTTCTTTGAATCAGCTGAGGCTTCAGCTCAAACCTTTCCATTTGCTCAGAGACAGGTTGGCATCTCTCTGTGCTGCTGCTGCACAGGGTAGAGAGCTCACTGGAGCATGAAAGAGATTGTGATAAAGATACACTGACTGCCATCCTCCTTCCACGGCAAACAGCCTCAGCTTCATATGCAGATGACATCTCATACACCAGTACCAGAGAGGGGGGAGGGAGTTGCTCTTTCTTTGTCCTTTCTAGTTTTGATATTATGATTATTATTTGCAATTATTTATTCCTAGGGCAGCTTCTTGGGTATATAAATAGAGGCAAAAGAAGTCCCCTTTCCCATCTCTGCCTCAGTGCATGGACCTCTTTCATGCTGCACCCAGACTGGTTGAATTATTTGGTAGATAAAAGCCTTTGTTGAAGATTCCTCTGCATTCCCACTTTGTGAGCTATTCCCATGCCAGTTCTGCTTTCCAGCAATATCAGCTGTGCATATAAATTTTCAGACTCATCTGGATGTATTGTCTTCTGCCAGCCGGCTGTTTGAAAGCATTCACTGAGGCCACGTGCCGTTTGCTGGCACTGACGTTCCTGGGGATGCTGCTGTCCTGCCAGGATGCGATGCACTTGTTACTGTGATGGGGAAAGGGTAAAGCGCCTTCCATCTCCAGGGCTTGTCCACAGTGAATTAGCTCATGCACAGGCTCTTAGAGCTTTTGCCAGGTGACAGCATCTTCAAGATGGTCTTCTGTCAGCTGAAGTTCATAATTCATGCCGGCCTCATGGGAAAGTACCATAGGAACTGCTACCAAAATCCGTGCTGTGTCATGAGAGCAGTTATACTCAGGAAAGCAAGACTGGGTCTTGCAGGCATCCGGCCCGCAAAAAGCAATGACCTACAGACAAAAAGGTTAAATCTGCACTCTGTCCCAGATGCCTTGTGAAACCCCTGGTGTGTCACTTTGCTGGCTCTCAGATCTCCCTCTGTAAATGCACAGGAAATAGCAGCACTGTCCTACCCTACAAAGGGCTGTCAGAATGAATACCCCAGTGACCAAGGCCCTCACACCCTTCAGGATCAAAGGCCACCAAACGCTTAAGAGAAACTGTCTTGTTTCAACAAGGCAGTGTAAGCATAGCCAGGGATAGAAAAACAGGATTACCTGTCACAAAGAGTAGCTTTGGGGAAGAACAAGGGTGAGATTGCACATCCTACCAACTCCAGTCAAAACTATCATTCTCATTCGTATTTATGAAGTGTTGAGATCTGCAAGCATTTTCTGACAGACGTAATGATTGGCCAAATCCCCCAGGAATCAAAAAGAAATTGTGAAAACCTCATGGTTATGACCACAGCATAAATACAGGGAAGCAATCCCAGACCACAGCCAATACCTCATTGTCAGATGGAGATAATCATCCAAGCAGACTCCCAAGTGGTGAACTCCGGTGACGAATGGGAGGCAGTCCTCCACACAGACATGGGAGCTCAGGCATCCTCTGTGTTTTCTGCATGAAAACATAAATCATCCACAGCACTATAATGGCTGAAGTCTCTATGAAGGTGACCAGGAATCTGAGGCCTCCTTTAAATGCAGGAGTTGGTGTTAAGTAGCTGGTGCTCAGTTAAAACACATGGTCACACTGACTCAAGTCTTATGTGTGAGGAATACAAACCAGAGCACCGGTTTACCATCTTCCTCAGCTCAAAGGGCATTCATGCTCCCCCAGCTGGAGAAAGCAAGAGTGCTCAAGAGACAGTGACTGGACTACACTAAAAATGAGTCCATCTCAAACTTGCATCTACAAGCAAACCTGGTCACACAGCTTTTGGGTTGAAGCTTGCTCATGACTGGCTCGTTCCCCTGAACAGATCGACCAGCTCCTGAAGGTGCCAAGCTGGTGTGATGAATGGAGCCCATCACGCAGGAGTAGTTCAAATACAGGTTTGCTTTCCCTTGCTTACCAATATATGTTGCTAGGCAGGGGAAGTGTACCTTATCCCCTCCCTGCCTACCTGCCTTTGATCATACGCAAACCAGGGAGGATACCTAATATGTAGCTATATGCTCTCCCCTGAAGAGAGAAGTGGAAGTCACTGCACTTGTATTGTTTCTCATGTCCCTTAACCTGCATTTACACAGCCTTTTGTGTCCCCAGAATTATTGTCCTCTGATTTAGCATTATCCCATGTTGACTTGTTGTCATATTCATGGCAGCATTACATTCCCTGAGGAAAAAGGGCTCCTGGTAGTACTGCTCTGAGAGACCCTTTATTATATTGATGCCAACAGAGATTGCCTCTTTGATAAATGAGCATGTACCTATGAATAAATACAGGAGTACATTTTATATGTATTGTATATCTGCAGTGACAGAGTAGAGGTTTGTGCAGGCATGTGCTTTTAATATGTATGGAGGACACAAAGCAACCGTAACTGGCAACCGTAAGTTGCTGCGTATATATTTCTGTGACAAATGGAGGATCCCAGACAGACATCTAGACAAGATGTTTCCATTGCATCCCTCTTTTTGCAGCCATTGGGCTCTGACTGGATAGGATACTCTTTGTGTGCAACAGGCCCTCTCTGTGAACATGAATTTGCAAACTTAGCTATGCTGACCTGTCTTCTGGTCTCTCCTGAGGAAAGAAAGCTAAGGGAGATGGAGCTTTCCACATATTCCCAGGCTGACATAAAGAAGAAATTGCACATGAAAATTATTGTCCTCTTGGAACATCTTCCTGAAGAAACCGTGTGAGTGTGGGATTGTCACTGGGATGCTTTGGTATACATCAATGGTTGGGAATAAGCAGGTCCAAAATGGTTCTAGGAACAACTCCAGGCTCCAAAGCCCATTTTGATTGCCCAAGCCTCCAGAAGAACAGCACCACTTCTTCTTTCACTTGTGCCCTGTGATAGGACAAGTGGCAATGGATTCAAGCTACAGCATAGGAAGTTTCACCTCGACATGAGGAAGAACTTCTTTACTGTGAGGCTGACAGAGCACTGGAACAGGCTCCCCAGAGAGGCTGTAGAGTCTCCTTCTCTGGAGACTTTCAAGACCTGTCTGGATGCATTCCTGTGTGACCTGCCCTAGATTCTGTGGTCCTGCTCTGGCAGGAGGATTGGACTCAATGATCTCCGGAGGTCACTTCCAACCCCTAACATTCTGTGATTCTACACAGAATCACGTAGAATGACGCTGGACCTGAGAGCCTACACCAGCCCACACCCAAAGCAGAAGTCTCTGTGTGTGTGCTACCCTGAGTGGTGAGCAGGACAGGAAGAGACCATCACGTGGAAACAATCCCCTGCAAGAAGCCAGTGCAAGGACAAAGACCATCATTTCCCCTGAGTGCTTAACTGAGAGGTGCCAGGGAGACTACCCAAACCAGACTTCATCCTCTAACCTGCCTCTGAGAGACGAGAATTGGAAGGGAAGGGAGAGAGCACTTTAGCCATTCTCACACCTCCCCAAAATGAGCTCACAGTCCCTGAAGGAGGAACGAGCTGCCTGCCCCTTGCCTGGCACCTCCCTGCTTGACACCTTGCCTCTGCCCGGGGAGCAAAGGAAACTCATTTCCCAGCTCCTGCTGACCCTGCCTGAACGGCTCCTTGTTATATTCTCTGAAAAGTTTAGAAGTTGTCTTTGAATACCGTAACAGAAGGTGATGGTTACCAAGGGAACAGGCTGGGAGAAGGTCAGGCTTTTCTGGGTATTTTTTCATGCTTTATCTTGGCTGAAAGTTTTTGCAGACAAATCAGACGGGTGTCTTTCCATCCTGGAGAAATAAAGCCATCATCCACTTGGAAGAGGACTGATAAGAGAGGAAGCTCAAGTTTCCCACAACTGCATACTACATTCTGTGGGTGTTACCCTCAATATTGCCTGTGATGGGAAAACCTTGTAGTACCATCAGCAGTTGTGATTTCTACCCAGGGACATAACCAGAAGACCCCTGTGGTAATGAGTTTAAAACTGGATTTGCTTGGAGGCTGTGGTAGAGGTACAGAATAAAAATATCCCCAGAGCACAAAATAGAAAACTGAACTAGTAACTTGCCTGAAGTAAATCAGCACAGCCCTTGGAAGTCCTGCATTTCCATGGAGCTATGTTGCTTTCACCAAGAGAAAATTCAGCTCTCCAGGAATGACAGTAAAGCTGAGGTCCAAACATAAGGTCTCTCACACCAGGGCATCACGTGGCCACAAAGTGACAGGGATGTGGAATTTCTCCTGTAAGAAGGCGGCCCAGACACAGAGTTAAAATAGAGGTAGCTAAAGCAGAGCAGAGTCTGATGCTGCCCTGCATGTGCTAAGTGCTCAGCATGGTTGCCTCCTGGCCACAGAGGATTGGACTTCTGCTCTTTTAGGAGGGTGGTTATCTAATGATCAGGTTCACTCTTCATGTTGCACATGGCAACTATTGTGCTACTGCTACTGGGAATATTTTTGATTTTCAGTGCTCTGTTACCCCAACAGGCTGCCTGAGTTAAGTGAGATACAGAAACCAAGGAATGGCCTTGTTAAGTTCCTGGTGTATTTTGAATGCCAGCTGCTGCCATTCTTTCTCCTCTAAGAGCCCTGCCAAGCATCCTTAGCCTCTGCACTTCAGTTTGGATCTCTTTCAAAGTCTTTCACTAGGAAAAACACTTTTCCTAATGAAAACCTGTAGCTTTGCTGGCCCCAGTTGTGAGCACTTCTAATGGAGGGGTCTCAGGAGGCCCTGTTTCTGTACAGCAGAGCCACCTGACGTTAGTTAACATTAGTTGCCCTTCCAGTCCCTGATAGGGTCAGGCCAACAAGCTCTCTCTACTACAAGCAAAGAGCTGGCTCTTACTAAACACCTAAATGTCAAGGCAGGTCAGCCAAGGTGTAATCAGCTCTCATGGCATAGCCATGAGCCACAATGCTTTGTGCTAGTGGCCAAGCAGACTACTGCTGGGAATGAAGCTCTTCCCCAGCTCTAAAAGCAAATCAAAACTCTTACCTCCAGGCTGGCCCTCACAAAAGCAAGTCCAGCTAATTGGGCTGATCCGTCAATGACATATAGTTTTGAAAAAATAGGTTTGGATTTGCGGATAAATATGAGTTCCCAGCACCCAGGTGCTTGCGGTTTGTACTGAGATAGATGGCTTAGTGCTGAACTGCTGGGACTAGGGGCTGCTCTTTCTCAAACAAAAAGCCAGTGCAAGCAGCCTTCATGATCTGTCCATGCGCAGCCTTCACTCTTGACGTGTGCATGTGTGCTGGGGGGGAACCAAAGCAGTGGGAGTCTGCCAGTGCAGGTGGCCCTCAGCACAGCCCTCACCAGCACACATTCATCAGGCTTTGGACAGGCACACTTCCAGATGATTTATTGATATTTAATATTTAAATACCAGCTGATCATTCAGTCCTGGTGAGCAGATGTTCAATAACAGCAGAGAGGAGCCATCTCCTGCCAGCCCACCCAGCCTCCCCCATCACTTAATGCCAAGTGCAGAGCCCTCTCCTTGATCCCTGGGCTCTCCGGGAGGCTGGACCACACGCAGCTCAACTCCTCCAGCCCTTACCTCCTTTCCTACCCATCCTCCCTGCTTCACCCATGTCAGAGGCCTCTTATGATTTGCTGTGTCGGGACCCAGCAAGAAGATTCCAGATATCTCCAAAATATGACAGACGAAGCTCTGTTCCCCTCCTGTCACTCTGTGGGGTGAGCAACCTCTCCACTGTTGTTGTCCATATCTGTTTCTCAGTGTCATCTTTTGCTGGGCACCTCTTTAGCCTTGCCCATCTGTCTTAAAGTTGCCCTTTCTTAGCAAGCAAGGATCCTGCCCGGCATCTAACAAACTGTATCTCTCCCTTCAGTGCCCTTGCAATAATAATTCATCGTCCTAACACATGCATAAGGGACCTTGTCAGCTTAAAAATCACTGCCACATGTCTGGGACTCTGAATCCAGCAGTACCTGAGATGACTGAAACAGGAAGAGTTTTTGAAAACCAGTTTGCTCTCCTCTCTTTCCACTTCTTTATTTGCATTTCTCATTTCTCTCAGCTTGGGGGATGAGGCTCGGTGTTAGGCTCACGTTTATCAGTGCTTAACTCTCTGATTGTCACTTTATAGCCCTGTCTGTAGGCCCTGCAGGTGGCACTTGCTTTCCCCGAAAGAAATAGCACCTCCACAATTTTTCTTCCAAATCCTGTCCAAAAAAATAAATAGTACAGGAATGTTTCTGATAGTGTCAGGCTTTGTAATATTTCACTCATTTCAACCCTAAATTTGGGACTGAATTTGAGCTGGCAGTAGCTCTTTAATATACAGGACCTGTCTTATTACATCTCTGTCTAATGCATATTTGGGAGCTTTTCCTGAAAGCTCTTGTATAAAGGAATATTATGACATCAGGAAATCTAAAAGTACCTGAACTGCAGATGTGATAAATTCAGCAAGATGATACGTGTCCGGAATTTGTACTTGCCTTTTTCCATTGGCAAATGGCCGCCTGGGCTCCATCCCCCGGGATAGCTGTAGAGAACAGCCAGTTTGATGAGCCTAACCAGCCATTGGATGTCACTTTGGCTCCACACTAATTCAAGGGAAACAGCATTTATCTGGCAGCTAGGCAGCCAGCTCTTCAGCAGCTGAGAGTTTAATTATCAAAGGTTCAGGCGAATCTTGCTCTTGCTATCTCCAACCAGCTGCTGCAGAAAAAAAAAGACCTTCTGGCCCCATCCAGAAGTTTGTGAAGCTCTTGCAAGTTCCCTTTTGCTGTTAAAATGAGTCCCAATCCATTTGCCCTTTCTTGTGAAAGCTCTGGGCTTGACGCCACTAGAAAAAGGAGACAGCGAAAATAATACAGCGGGGAAGGGCTCTGGGTGGATGGGGCTGAGCAAGCAGCAGCCAGGAATGGGAGCTCTGGGCACACTCCAGCTGGTGCCTTGATTCAGCCGTGAGGGGTTTGCACTGATAGATGGGCATGAACACAGCTTCTTCAAACTGCAGGACACTGTTCTTTCACAGCCTCTTTCTGCAGTGATGGAGCCACTGTTGGGCTTGTGTTCAGCCCAGGCGAGCTGTGTTTCTGCTGGTGGACCTCACCCTGAGCAGTCTCAAAGAAAAAAAGCAGGAGCTACACCTTCCTGCTCTCTGCCCCACTTCCATTCTTTGGTAATCCCGGCGGGAAGTGTGAGGTTTGAACGGGCCAGAGCAAACAAGCTGAAGACAAGACAAGAAAAGAGACGTCTCTGCAAAGGCAGCCAATCTGCAGAGTATTTTTGCAGGATTAAGTGCCAGAAAGTGCACCAGGGAAATAGTGGGGGAAAAAGAAAACCCCAAATGAAGCCACCTTTCCCTCCAAGAAGACAAGAGGCCAGTGTGTGATGAAGGTGGAGGAGATGCTGGGGTTAGGGGAGATGCTGTGCTCCATCCTTCACTTACCTCATCCCAGTGCCTCAGACACTTGTCATAATTCCTCCACACCTGGGTTCAGATACTCCTGAATTCCTCTCCCAATATTGCTATTGGCTCGTATCGGTTCACAAACAAAAGCTGCTGGTACTCTCCCAGGTTCTACTCAATATCCAGATATACCCTGTAAGTGAGACACTCAAGACCTGAATAAGGTGCCATTTCCAATGGACCCTTTGCAGTTTTGTGGCAGGAATGTTCCTGCCCTTTCAGTCCTGCAGCGGCTGGTTAATAATGGGGCCACTTAAGTGCCTATCAAGAGAGTTTGTAACTAATGTGCTAGCGATGCACCTGCTTTTCGTTATTCTCAGGCTCTCCGCAGACACAATCAGACACAATTGGCCATTCTCAAGGCACATTTATCTTTTGAATATGAAGGGAAGAGACTCAATTATCTTTTTCAAAAGTAAGCTAAGATTCTGGCGAGCAAATTAGTTATCCTCCTCATTCCTCTTCAAAATGCCATCAGAAACCATCACAAGCAAATACTTTCCATCACTGTCTGTTTTGCCCAGTCTGCCTGAGCTACCAGTAAGGATCCATGTAAAGAAATACGTTGTCTCCACTCCCCACTCCCCACCCAAGAGAAGTCTCTCCGAAGCTTGGGCATGATTTTTGTAGTTGAGGCTCCAGGCTCGATGCAGTATAAGTAGGGAGCTCAGGGCATGTGTGAACCTGAAGGAGGTGGAAGGAGCAGCAGCCCATAAATATCTATTGATGGTTGGAAACATAGGGTCCTCCCTGCGCCTTCCCTACGAGCTCAAACAAACTTGGAAGCCACACAGCCAAATGCTCTAGATGGAAGAGAAACACACCCTGTAGCAAGTTCCTGCTAGAAGTTTGACCTTGGGCTCCCCTTTGTAGTCCAGAAGCAGTGTCACTAGGGCAAAGCATCTTGGGTGTCTTATTTTTCCAGCTTGTGAACAAAAGTGTTTATTTAACACCATGCCTCCACGGTTTCCTCAGCTCCCTAGTCTCCAGACCTGTCAGTTTACTTAGAGCATCACCAACTGCAAACTGATTAGTCCAGTTCCCTTTCTCTTCTACCCCATGGTTATCACTTCTGTTAACAGCAAGGGAGTGATAATGGGGAAAGATGATCAAAGCTCCTGGTATTAACATAGAGGATTAACGGTATTCATATTCCTGGTCAGTGCACTCTCAGTGTAGAGGGGGAACCGCCTCAAATCAGCCTTTTCCGACTAAGAGTTGCTGCAGTGCCACTACGTAAATAGTGGCTGGCTAATGAGTCCTTTGCAGCTGGCTGAGAGAACAGCTTGCTGGCTTGGCTACTTCCCTTGCAACCTAATGTGCCCAGGCTTTGCACCCACAGGGCCATGCAGGCACCTGACCTTGGGTTTCAAACTGCTCTTGAGGTCAACCTCCACTGTTGAGATAAAGCCAGCTGGTGCTGAACAAGCAGCTGAACTGATGTGGCAAGATCACACTGGGATTGTATTGCATTATCACAGTGCGGGGATGTCCCAGTCTGGGACTTTGTGTGAGGTTTAGTGAGCACCACACTGCGGGCGGGGTGAGAAAAGACACCAAAAAAATCCATGCCAGGACAGGAGGCTGAAGTCCTCTGCAGCCATCCAGGGAAAATAGATGTGTTTAAAACTACAGGCTGTGGTATATTGATTCCACTGGGATTCTAGCGGCCGTTCTGCAGCAGGAGAGGAGAGGAAGCAGGACCTGCTGACCTTGGTCAGTCAAGGTTGCTGGCCACCACCAGCAAACTAAGGTGAAGAGGCTTCACCTGACAGGGATTGGAGACCAATGCAATGGACAAAGAGCAAATGGAGACTACTGAGATGAGGAAAATGGGTGAGAGACACC
The DNA here is from genome assembly GCF_000703405.1 of Apaloderma vittatum. NCBI lineage: Eukaryota > Metazoa > Chordata > Aves > Trogoniformes > Trogonidae > Apaloderma > Apaloderma vittatum. The sequence goes on along the minus strand of NW_009708413.1, from coordinate 91,564 downwards.
TTTGGAGATGCAGAATTTTACTTCACATGGAAGAATGAGGACACAAGGAAGCTGTCCATTTCTCTTCTGCCTCCCCTGAGAAGCCTTTCAGGGGGTACATGGCCCTCATCCTCAGAAAATACAAAGGTAGACCCCATTGCAGCACCACCTCCCAAACAGAGTAGAACATGGGTGCTCTAAGATTACCTGAGGAAACAAAGCAACTCCTTTCCAAACCATCCAGTCTGTGTAAACTGGCCACATTTCAATATTGAGCCAAAGAAGTTAATCCAAAGCCAAGTCATTCTTAAAAACAAGTCTTTACAAAAAGCAGGAAAGCAGATATCTTGCCCATGAGGTCTGGGCAGCTTTTGGTGTCATCCCAGGAAGGAAAGAGCAACATGGGTTTGATTTGTGAGTTTGAATGCTGCCATCTGGGCCATAAGGTGCTTCCTCAGAAGAACTATCTGGAGGCTAGATGGAAGCTCTTCTTCTTAATTATTACTATTAAGAAAGAAGGATTCTAAACAATACCATTTGTTTGCATATAATTTAGGGTCATTACTCCCTTCATGGCCAGCTAGGAGTTATCTCTGTCTATTACACAACTGTTTCTTCCCTACCCTGGCCTCCTGTTGTTCATCACTCTCCATCTCTCCTCTACGAAGTGTAATAATGTCGTAAGGGTTTATTTATATCATCATAATTGGTTGCTGTGGAGACAACCATTATGTCACAAGTATGGGCTGGGGAGTTTGGGCTGAAGAATGAATTACAAAGGGGCCATGGAAGTGAGCCCTGCTGTTTTAGTGCACACGCCCATCCTCCCACTCCCACCATGGACCATCTGCATCCACACGCATATCCAGCTCCACCTGCAGATCTTGATCCCACACGTGGCCCTGCGTAAACACAAGCTGACTTACTCTGGCAAAATCTCAGAGATTTCTTTTACCAACATAACAGGACAGGGACAACTGAGGGGAGAGGAGGCACAGTTGTGAACCATGGAAAAAGGATGGAGTCAGTTGGGGTAAGACAGAGGGCAGCAATGGTGCTCCTAAGCCTCTTCCACCCTACCCATCCCCATTCTTTAGCCTCTCCACACACACATGCACACTAAAAATTGTTCTGAAGAGGGCTGCAAAGCCCTGATTGACCCATGGGGACTAACACACAGTTCAGACAACCCCACTAATGTTACTCACTCAGCAGAGCTGCTGTAGATCATCTCACTGTCCCAGGTTTATAACATAGCTCAGCCAAGATCTATTTTTCTGGAGAAAACCTTTTGTCAATGCTACTTCCAGTGTCATGACACCTAGCGCAGTATGTCATATAGGATGCTGTGGACTTCTTCGATGCTCCGTCTTCAGGACGTGTTTGTCAGCAGATCATGGTCTGCTTGTGTTGTATATAATCAGAAGGAAAAAGCAAGAGATGAAGGCAAGTGTTTTCTTTTCTGTGCCTGCATCCATCCAAGGTCAGCAAAATCACTAACAAACTGCCCTCCCAGCCAGATCTGACTGCAGGTGGATGTAGAAGAGCTGACTGCCATTAGTGGGCTCTGGATAAATGGATCTGTTTGCCTTGGGATCATGAGTTCAGAGGAAGGTCAGTTCACTGTTGACCACCATTCGTTAGCCCCTGGCAGCAACTCAACAACTTCTATGAAATAAGGAGCCATTCTTGGCTTGGGTCCCAGTGGAACGAGCGTCGGTGTCACTGCAGTGACTGTCCTCGCTGGACTTTTGGCTGGCTCCACGAGGAAATAACGAAGCAATTCAGATAGCCCATCTTCGTGGCTTAGCACCTTTCTGGAAGATCACCGTGAAATAATGCAGGGGGAGTTTCTGCTGTGTCTCAGGCACAGAAATTACTTCTGAGCTCTGGTTCTGGCTGATGAGTGAAGATCAAGTGTCACCACGGAAGACTTACATCTCAAACTAAAATGGAGGAGGTGGGAGGAAGGTCAAAATCTCCTGTGGAAGAAGTCAAGAGAAAGGCAACAACAAGGACTGCAGAGCAGCTGACATGAGGACAGGAGGTGGATGGCCTGGGTTGTGTGAGGACCCCTCTCTGCCCCATGACTGTTGCCTACCTTTGGTGTTGAAGGGGGAAGGAGGTAAACCTTTTTCCACCTTTGTAGCTCCCTTCACTCCATGTCCAAAGGAGGTACAGGGTCTGCAGCAGTAGAGTTGCCCTGTAGCCTACTCCTCTTTGCTGGTACATGATACTCCAGGGAGGGAGGGAAGGAAATACCGGCCAAACGAACCATCCAGGTGGCCTGTGAGTCGTAAACTGAGCATCCCAGTATATACTGAAATAAACACAATAAAGCAGGTCACTATCACTTGCGTAAAATTCGCTTATTGTTTTAAATCATCATTATCACCACCATAATTAAAATCAAGCAACAGTTTAAAGAAACTAATGAATATTTTTATACATGAACTTACCACAGGAAGGGGAGAGGGGGGGACGTAAAGTGAAAATGTGCCTATATTGCTAATAAATATTATTGGAGGGACTCTCAGCTTTTCACATTACCACAGTGTGATATGACAGCCTATAATGGATTACTCAACTGCCCGAAGCCATTGTAGGAATAAATCCCTTTTAATATTCATGTGCGGTCTTTGAGAAAATAGATGTAAGCAGTTAATACTTTTCTATAGACAAAACAATGCAGTTTATCAAAACAAAATGTGTGCTTGAAAACAAAAATCACAAAGCTCGTAGACTCATTCTTTTTTTTTTCAAATCAGAGAAAATAGGAACCAAAAAAAAAGGTAATTTGGGGCACAATTGTGCACAGAAAGCAAGGTAGGCAGGGACAGGATATTAGCAAGGGTCACTAGAAAGGTGGAAAAGGCATAAGAAGACTAGTATTTTGTGAATCTGTCATGGTAAACAAGGGGACCACAGCAGGGTGTTGTGGAAGGAGGGTGTTATTTGGCAGTGGGGCTGCTGGCTGCCTATAAAGCACTCACTGGAGCATGAGAGAGTGTACGGGTGGCAGAGGAAGATCAGGCACTTCCCAGGAGGAGATAAAATGCCCTGCAAGGTGCAAGGATGCTCAGGCTTAGCTGTGTCTGTAGGACAGTAGAGGGTAGAGTAAAAGAGGGGAACAGAAGAGCTTGTGCAGCTCCAACTGAAGGCTGCTCCCTCCCAGCCCTCTGCTCTATCGTCCTGCTTCGCCTTTTGCGGCTGATCTGTAAAACCTGCCAGGTTTATATTTCTGGTTTGTTTGGGGTTTTCTTTCTCCCTTTACACAGCTGAAAAAGAGAAGCAGCAGTGTAGAGGAGCCTTTGTGCCTTTTTGCTGGGAGGGATTGAGGGAAATGGAGGTTAACCCTTCCTGCCCCAGCTTTTTGCAGGCAGTGGATGCTTGGAGGGAAAACCAGAAAATAAAACCCTCTCAGGGACTGGAGTAAATGGCTGCAGCCTCTCAGAGGTGAGGGGGCAAAAATGAGAGACTTGATCTTACAGAACCAGATGCAGCTGAGATGTGAACCCAACTTTTATCATAGCTGCCATGATCTGTGGCTATAAATGGCTGCAGATGTATCTGAAAGCGTGAGGGAGAAAGGCAGAAACTCTTCAACTCCCCGCCTGCTGTGAGATCCAGGCAGCACAGACAAGTTTAAACTGAAGCATCAAGAATAAATAAGGCCCTCCTGAGACTCATTCTGCTTTGATATCTGTGGCTGCCTGATCGGAAAGAGTTGACTGACACATGCCTTCTGCTTGCCCACATTCAGAGAGAGCCTGTGCTGACACCCCTTGCCCCTGGCACAACCACAGCCAAAGCAGCTTAGGTTCTGTTTTGGATTGGGGTAAGAGTTGTCCAGGCTGAAGGACACACCATGTTCTTGAACCAAATTCAGCTCAAAATGTAGACCAAGCGATTGACACTGCTCTGAACGCTGCAGGACTTGGCCAAAGTCATGAGCCTGCAAAGACCCAAAGGGTGCTTAATTTGACCTTCTTGCCAAGTGCCACTGGCTTACATGGATCTGCTTGGAGGAATTTGGGATGGTCACATCCACAAATGGTTACAAACCACAACACCCTGAGATGCTCCCATGCTTGAAAATGCTTGGGGAAGGGGCACTATTTTTTAAGCTATTCAGTTTCAGAACAGTAATTATGATCAAAGGGACAGGAAAAAAATTCATGAACTTACCATGTTAGCATGTCAGACCAATCCACTCAGCTCACTCAAATTTTATTTTCACGTCATGTTCATGGAACAATGGGGTTCCCCATCTGGGCAAAGCTTCAGCTGTGTAACCATTTACATTGCCAGCAGTGTTGGAAAGACTCTGTAGTTAGAAATATTGTAGAAATGCTTGTACAGACACTTTTCTACATCTCTTTATTAATTTATTGTAACAGAAATCTTGTCACTGTAAACACCAGGAGTGTAACTTTAAATGCTAGATAGTTTTAGAGGCTATATTGGGGTGTCTGAAAGTGGGAAATTTCTATAGGTCATATTCTTATTTGAAATGGAATAGGTCCTGGATACAATTGGGAACCAGAATGGGAAAAATTCCTCCCACTCACCTCCTTCCAAGCAGAGCAGAATTGTGTCTTTCTTCGAAAGGAAAGAAAAAGTTTCACCTTCTAATTGTTGTATTGAGTAGCTCATTGACTGTACTTTTTGTTCAATACCTTTTTTACTACTCAGATTGTCTAATCAAAGGCTTTTTTCCTGCCTTGGTTTAGCTTTGCAGCCTCTAGCATTGATCCAAAATCAGAAATGAAAGAGGAAAACAGGCTCTGGGAAAAGAGAACATAATTAACACACAAGCAGCTTCATTTTTTGGGGTGCCTTTAAACATCTTGCACCTCTCAGTCTATTCTCCCATTCTTTTATTTTCCCTTTTGTGTTCAGGAGGTTTCTTTAAGGAAAGCCTTTATCAGCAGCTCAGGGAGAAGATTAAAGCACCCGTCACAGAGAAACAGGTTATTTTTTGTGTCCGAGTTCTTAATCCACCTTATGAAAATGTTCCAAATCTTCCTTCAAGAGGAGAGATCAGAAGGACATTTCCCTGTCACCCCTGGCATGCCTTCCTTCAGGATACTTGTGCTTCATTAGAGGCTGAAAATAACCAAAGTCAAGGTACAGAAGAGAGAACAAGACTGCAGTGACTGGTTAATACGGATGCAAAGCCTTCTGCCTCATGGTCACTGGTACTGCTCTGGCCCCAGGCTGGAAGCAGTTGAAAGCTTTTCCCATCTGAAAGACGCTTGTGTAAATTGAGGCAGAGATCTCTGACTATTTTAACCTCTGAGGTTCGAAGAGGAGAGCTTTGCACCCATCCAGCCTGCTGTCCCATTGCTGATAGCAGCGAGGGAAAGACACAAAAAGGGTGAGGATATTGAGTCTGCTCTTCTGTACCTACCTGCTCCCACAGACCTCAGGCCTGGTATTTCACATCTGAAATAAAGCATGGATCTCTGTGGTTAATAAACCTTGATGCATTTTCTTCCATGACATTGTCTAATAGTTTTTTTCTGCACATCCATAATCCTCTGCACTAACATGGTCCTTCCAGTGCAAGGGCAAAGGACATCAGCACGAGCTGCTATAAAGGTGCCTCTCATCTCTAGGGGTGCCCAGTGAGTCACTTTTTGTGGGGTTTATCTTGAAGACTTTCATATTTTCATACAATAGATGATCAAGTCCCTTGATCCTCCTCGTAGCTCTCCATTGGACTCTCTCCAGTAGGTCTCTGTCTCTCTTGCACTGGACACAGTATTCCAGTGAGCCCAAAACTGGACACAGTATTCCAGGTGTAGTCTTACCAGGGCAGAGCAGAGGGTGAGGAGAACTTCCCTAGACCTGCTGGACACACCTTTCTTAATGCACCCCAGGATCCCATTGGCCCTCTTGGCCGCAAGGGCACATTGCTGTCCCAGGGACAACTTACTGTCCACTAGGACTCCAGGGTCTTTCTCCACAGGGCTGCTTTCCAGCAGAGCGACCCCTGATCTGTAGTGGTGCCTGGTGCTATTCCTCCCTAGATGCAGGACTCTAAATTTTTCCTTATTGAACTTCATGAGATCCACTTTTGCCCAGCTCTCCAGCCTCTCTAGATCTCGTTGGATGGCAGCACAGCCTTCTGGTGTGTCAGCCACCCCTCCCAATTTCGTATCATCAGCGAACTTGCTGAGGATGCACTCTATTCCCTCATCCAGATAGTTGATGAAGATATTGAACAAAACTGGACCCAGCACTGATTCGTGGAAAACACCACTGACCACAGGCCTCCAACTTGACTCTGTGCCACTGATCACAACCTTCTGAACTCTGTTGTTGAGCCAGTTACAATTCACCTCACAGTCCAATCATCTATCCCACATTTCTTGAGTTGATAGGATAGGATAGGATAGGATAGGATAGGATAGGATAGGATAGGATAGGATAGGATAGGATCTGCTCCAGGTAGCTGTGGTAGAGGTCTAAAGAGGTAAATGACATGATGGCCTTTCTGTGTAGCCAGTCTTGGATTTAAAAGGCCACTTGCTTTGCATAAGTAGTTGCTGTTCTGTAAAGCAAGTGTATATGAGGCAGACAATCCTTGTGCTTCCTCAGGGTACAATTACTTTCTTATCTGTCTTTCTCTTCAGCTGAAGTAAGTTCTCCAGCGTGAGACTGTAGGGTTAATCTTTTGAGTAAGAAAAGTCTAAAAAGGCTGGAGAAAAGCATGGCAGTCTAAGAGAAGGAAGAGCAAGGAGGTGACATCTTGGCAGGCAGAGACAAAGCATTAAGGTGTTCCTGAAAGACAACCATCACATTTCCCATCAGTGCTGACTCATAAAATGGCAGGTTCATTAAAATGTGAAATACACACAAACTACAGCTTGAGCAGTTTCTTACTCCGCAAAGCACCTATGCAATTGGCCTTTCCCCTGCATCTTGACTCTCCCAAGCCAAGAGTATCAAAGTAATTTAATTTTAAAATGTGTCATCCTGTTAATAAAACTGCCGTTGAAGGCTACATTTTATGTATTATTCAAATTGCAGTAGCTCTTCAAGGCCTCGGATGCAATGTAGCCCCACTTAGCTAGAGACCGTCTGTCCACAACTGGGCAGGCAAGTGCCTTCTGTTCCCTGAGCCCAGAGCGAGCCACATCACTGAGTGATAGTTACAAAGGGCTCAAAGGTCTAGGGGTGGGACCCTGTTGATTTCCCTGCACTCCTGACTGCCTTCAACACGCTTTTGCAAAATTTCACCTCCAGTCGGGACGACTGGCGAGCACTGCAAGAAAGGGAGCCCAGAACTGAGATCACTTGCAACAGACTCCAGCCACTCAGTGCCACTGCTGTGCCTTAATCACAAATCACCCCTTTTCTGCTTTTATAGCAGGCATACTGCTGTGTTTTGTACCCAGTGACACTCCTTTTCCAGCTACAGTACTGTGTAGCAGCCCAGCCTTGCGGCTATCTTGGTGTCCCATGTTTATCTAGTCTGTCCTGATGGCCTTCACAGCATATTTGCTCTCTTTTCAAAGCCTGTTTTCGAGCCGGTTTGAATTCCCTTTGTGCTTAGAGATCTGCCTCTCTCTTGGAGCTCCATACACCCTCACCGGCAAGGTTTTTAAAGCAAGGCCGTAGCTGGAAGTTGTTATTGATACGTGATGCAGAACAAAATCCAGCTTGCTCGAATGCAGCTAGATTGGCTCAACGGGGCTGACAATAGATGAACTGGGTCTTATCAGCGAAGGGAGCAGATACAACACAGGAGCAGCATGCAGGGAGCAGATAGGAGCTATGCGAAAGCAGACAGCCTGGCTGGTGATAGGGTGGGGGGATATTATTTTTTTTTTTCTTGGCTGTTTTTGAGCCTGTTGTTTTTTAACCTGGCACCTTTCTGACCACAGCCACTGTATTAATGGGGAAAAGAAGTAAAAGTGACAGACAGTCCGATGCAGAAGCGCTGTGACAAAAGGTCTCAGCGGGGCACGCTTGTCCGAATGAGCCACTGCCTCTCTGGGAGATTTATCCCTCACTCCAAATGCATTTGCTGAATTTAATGACAAGTTGGTGGCATTTCTACAATTAATCCTATCAAAGGGAGGTGTTTTACACGGAGCTGGCCCCATTTCTCCTACCCTGTTTTTTGTTTATGAAAAGAGAGGCTGCCAGTTGTCTCCCAAGGCATGGCACTACAGTTCGTGGCAGTAACAGGGGGTTATTAACCAAGTGTCTTCTCCTGACATCTGAAACCAGTGCAGCTAAAAAAATACAGCCTCAGATTGTCCTAACAAGCGATCTCCAAACTGTAAATAAATATGCAACAGGAAGAGAAAGTATTTCTTTGCCAGCGAAACACTTTAATGAGTGGATGACTCAGCAAATCTTTTACGCAGCTGCTTTCCCCACTGCAGATACTGAGATTTACAGTAGGAAGGGAGGGGACAAATAAGCAACCAGGGAAGTGCAGTCCCTGTGTGGTTGGGTTCCACCTCATACTCTGGTTTGGCTGGTCTGATCCTTCAGCAGCTCTCCTTTCCTTGGATAAACCATTAATGGTCCCATTCACTGTGGACCTAGAGCCAGGAATAGAAGCAGCTTCCAGTGCCAGAAATCATGACTTGGCTGAGACAAGAAGGAATAATCCACCCTTCTAACAGGGGTGCTGATGACATATACTCAAAAGCTTTTAAATAATGAGTGCTCTTTGAATACTGATGGCCTCTTTTGGAGAGAAGCAAAGGAGAGAGACTCAATGGAGATATATTTTTGCAATTCTGAGAAGCTTTTCCATATTTCCCTTCCAACAGATAGGTTCTTAAGCTCTTTATCCTTCTGTCCAATTAAATGATATTTCTGATGAATACTAGTCCCCAAACCAAAATCACAATACCTGGAGGAATGGGAACCAAAAGAAACAATCTTCCTTCCTGACAGCAGTGGACTAAGAAGCAAAAGAAAAAGCCCAACATGAATCTTATAGAAGGCACTTTCTAATGATTATAACTTCCAACAGCAAAATCTTTTTGCAAAACACAATCTTTAGAAATGTTATTAATAGCCAAGAAAAAAAACCAACAACCAAACCCCCAAAAACCCAACAAAACAAACTATAGTTTCAACAGATTTACAAGCCCTCTGAGCTGGTCTTTGGGCCACTCCTCTTGTCATGATAAAATTTTCACTCCACTTGGACCCAGGCTCCCAGATGGGGTTGAAAGCTCACACCCCAATTTGCCCATGGGCAGCAATGTACTCATCTGGGGAATCTGCTGTATCAGTGACAGTGCAGAGCAATTCTTGTTCTGACACGACATTGTATTCTGAGCAATTTAATAGTCACAAACCAAATAACAGTCACCTCCTGACTTTGGAAAAAGAAACACAAACACATCTCTCAAAACTGTTGCTGTTACTGCCCCTTGGAGTTGCTGCCAGTTAGCTGCCAGTTCAGTCTGTTAGCTGCCAATAAAAGATTTATCTAACATCATTACCAAAAGCACTTCGTGATTCAAACTTGTTTGCAAAGGCTCTGAAGAGAGACCAGATGGACACAGAGGCTGGAAGAATGCTCCTGAAGGAATGTGAAGGTCTTTCTGTTGAGGACACACAGATGAAAACATCAGCAGAATACATAAGGTGCTTTGCACTTTCCTTATTTATCCAAAAAGCTATTTTTGTTTATTAAAACCTAGTTACTAGCTGCATCTCGCCAATAACCTGGAGTGCTTGCTTGGTTAATTTAAGCAAGCAGAGCTTTGACGAAGTAATTTTACCGTCCTCAGGGATCTGCCAGCTTATGCCGGTCTTCACTATTTCAGATGAAATTGAGTTAATTTTCGCTGAAATTGCTTCTTAGCATACAAACACATTCCCCATCATCGCAAGCTTATGCCTCTGCAGCTCTATTATTCTTTAATTTACACACCCCGGCAGCAAGGGATTAATGCCTGAGACATACAAAAGGCTACAGTGTGGAGATGAGAATGGAAGGGGAGAGAGAGAGGAGCTCTGCAGGGAATAGGTAATGGTGTTTCAGTTTTATAGTCAAAACATTTAAAGTTTGGCATTAATACCGAGTCAACTCTTGTTGTCCTTTCACTCTGGAAATGCATGGTCTAAAGCCTCAAGGCAGAAAACCTCTCAGCTGCTCGGTCAGGCCAGAGACGATGGCAGGTCCCTGCAGAATTGTCAGGTTGAGAGGGCAATCACCAGGATATTGCAAACTGCTCCACATCAGAAACTGGTTGCAGGGTCAAGGCAGTGTGGAGCAGACCTGACCAGGAAGGCCAAATTTCTCCTTTGCATCTTCTATGATGCTCTTGCTTCAAACAGGAACTCCCCTGGGAAAATGCTGCTGCCAAGGCTCTGGGATGCCATCAAATGCTCAGAAATTAAAATACCAGGTTCTTATAAGCATCCAAACAAAAGCATAACTAGTGCCAAAGCACCTGCAAATGTGTGGAAAAGGGGAATTCCACTATCTGGATTTTCC
>NW_009708413.1:22434-81071 GCF_000703405.1 Apaloderma vittatum | reverse complement strand
ACAGGAAGGCCGGGTACAGCAGTCCCTGTGAAGCCTCCACTGAGATTTTAGGGTAGCAGCAGTTTGAGATAGTCCCTGTGGATGATTGGTTTTTTTATGCTATCACTTCGGTTTTCTTTTCTTAATTAAGCAGTTAACCATTTCCTCTTTCATCATATACACCTCTCAGGTATTTGTAGGTTATTGGGTAAAATATGGCAATACCATATCACGTGTCGGTACGCACATAGCAATGCTGTAATGAGATATTTAAATTCCTTTGAAGGCCTGCCCTTCCTTCCCCTTCTCCAGCTATTACCAGTGCCACATCAGTGCCACAGTACATACCAAGATCCCGCTCCACTGCCCACGCACCCATACGAAGATGTTATTGCTTTCATCTTGCTACCCTCTGCTCATGAGAAGCTCTCTACCAGCCTGTATTTTTATTCTGCCTTCAGATCTTTTCTCGTTTCCTCCTTCTCTATGATGCCTACCAAATCTGGACACCACAAGGAAGTTGCTGATACGCTGGACCACTGCATCTCACACTAATTGATCTCGTTGCTCTCTAACATCCGTCTCTTCTTCCTAGGTTTTTATTAGATAGCAAGCTTTTTGCATTAAGGGCAATCTTGTGCCTTTGGCTTGAGCACTCTGTCGTTGTGGGTGCATTCCACGAAATCTACAAATTTAGGAGTAAAATAAGAAAGCTCTTGGGCTCCAAAGCAGGGCAACTGTAAGAAATATGTTCTTGTATTTTGAATGTATATCTTGTGATATACAAGAGACTAGACAAGGAGGGGCCCTTCCAGGCAAAAACACTTTGTGTCTTCAGCCTGAGAGTTAATCAAGTGGGATGGTTTTTGCTATAGAATATAACAGACCTCCCAGCACCCATGGCACACCAGCTTGCCTTTCAGGGCTCCCCAGGGATCAGTCTACCCTTCTGCCAATGACCCAGATGTTTGGCTTTGAGGCCGATGGAAGGACTACTGTTTTTCCTTACAGTTTATGAGCAATGCTGGCCCCCTTCTACCACCAGAATGAATGCACTTGAATCTGCCTAACAATGACACATTAAGTTTCTTTTATTTGATAATGTTCCCTCCTGAGGACTGTCATTGGTATCTGTGGATAGGATAGCAGTGGGGAAGGAGGTCCTCAATACAATTCATTTGAAGCAAGTGAAAGGAACTCTGGTTCCCTCCAGGAATAACCTCATCATCTTGCAGGGCTGTCACCAGCTCTGCGGCATGGCTGGGAATCCCCAGCCTCTGGAGCATGTCCCACGTGAACTCAGCACAAAGTCATGGTGAGAAAGGAGATGTTACTGCTTTGCAATGAAGAGAGACTCACAAGAAACTCCTGTTCAGCCAGAGCAAGATCAAACCCGAGAACAAGAGAAATGCCCTCCCCATTTGCAGAAGAGGGAAGGGAGGAAAAAGTAGGAGAAAAACATTAACAGAGAAACAATTCCACTGAGGTGAGTGGTAAATACTGAAAAGCACAGGGCACTTTCAGCTGGGATCCAACTTGTATTGACTAGTAGAAATTCCCTCTGTATGACAATCTCTTGGAAAAGGCTGAAAATGAGCCTGAAAATTTACCTTAAACCAGCAGTCTAGTAGGGCAGGGTAGCACCAGCAACTTGCAAACATCAAGGATGAGTGGAACCAGTGGCTCAGGCAGGTGTGCTTTGTCCTCCCTTTGCCGTCCAGGAGCAACGTCTGCCATTTTCCCAGCAAAGTTGTTTAAGAAATAAACTCCTTTCAGCTCAGCTGACTTTCAGCCTCATGTGTTTTTATACACTCTCTGCAAGAGCAAGAAGGATATTTACATTTTTTAATAAGTCTGACAGTTTGAAAGTAATTGGGGATTTATAATGGGTTTGCTTAGGTCTTTTTGTCCACTTGAATTCCAACTGCTAGTCTTAGGCCTAACAAGCAATATTATCTCTATGGTGATGAGGGAACCTCAACAGGAGGCCCTGAAGCCAAAAAGGAAACACTGGCATGATTTGTTTTGTTATGTGTTGTTGTTTTTTTTTTCCTTTGAACCTGCATATTAAAGCAAAAACAGCATAACAAAATTTAAAACAAGGGCAAAATTCCTCCAGCCATCCCATGCTCATAATTCTTGCTTCTTCCGCTTGTTCTCCAAGGGATTGCAAGCCCGTGTCTGATCTCTATCAAGGTGGTTTTTTTCTTCTCAGCAAAGATTTGCATTTATTTGTTCTACTATAGTTCTAAAATGATCTTAACCCTGATTTTGCTTTTGGGGGAATCAGATGTTTGGTGGTAAGGATGAAATTAACCTGCAAAACTCAAGATCAGATTCCCACAGCTGAATCTCAAGGACTCAGCTCTGCTTATTCCTGAAATGAAAAGACAGCTGTACCGGCTGAGAGAGAGAGAAAGGAGCGAAAGGCAAGAAGGGATCTGATCCAGTTGCGATAATGGGGTTTTCAGTGATGGCTGCTATCAAAAGCAGAGACTCCTGGGAGTCTTCCTTGACGTTGCTGAGGGACACCACTGAGACTGCAGTGCTGATCTGTCCCAGGCTTCTCCAGACAAGGGCTGCTGCAATATTACAGGTGATATGCTCTGAGCCTAACTTTCAGATTGGGTCCTTATTGCTTTGTGCCTCACTTCCCTGCCTTTGTAAGAGAAGAAGTAGTAGTCCCTGCCTTCTGCAAGAGTAAGGGTATGAATGCAACAGAGATCAGTAGGGCTTAGTGTTGAAGTAGGAAGTGTCCACCCAAATGCACAAAAACCAATGATAATGAGGGGGGAAAAAACCAAAACAGACTAGCAGTGACACCCCTGATCAGCAAACATCAGCACACAGATTCATAGCAGCACTGCTATGGGACATACCTGACTTTGTCTAGGCCAGAGCCTCCCAGTTCACATCTTCTGCTCACTATGCCTCAGACCTCCACAGCACACAGGACACACCAGCGAATTGCTTCCCATGCCCTACGTTGCTATACTTTTCATGGAACAGTTATAGCTGTGGAAAAAAATGCCCTTCATAAGAAACAAGGAGTGGAGGTGTTGCCATTTGCCATTGCTCTTGACTGTGTGCTTTGGGCTGAAACTCATGCAAGATATTCAGCCAAGGGGTGACTTTCTCCAGTGTATCTCAGGCACAGAACCATGCAGCCTTACTCCCTTCCTCTGTGGAGAAAAGAGGGACGAAAGAGACAATGTCCATTCCTAGAGCTGCCTAGTTCCCACACCCCCAGGAGCGGCTGCTCCAGCCTCCTTGCAGCAGAAAGCCATAGGAGCCGCTCGTTGCCCTAACACCCACGGAGCTGCCTGCTCCTTGCTGTACTTTCCCAGCACAAATGTCGTGTGTGTGGAACGATGGACAGGTTTCAGCATCTTTTGGGGGGCAGCAGACAGGGAGGGGGCTGGGTGGAAGAAGAGTCAAAGGCGGTGAGAGGAGATAGGGATGGGAGGGGAATGGAAGAAAGGCAGCAAGGGAGAGAGGGGAAAGTGGGAAATGAATTGAAATGAGTTAGAAAATTCCAGGCAGACGAGCTTGAGCATTCAGCAGCTGAGATATGGGGCTTCATTAGTATAGACCGACGGAAGATAGAGACATTAAGGAAGGAAATGTGTGACTCACAGGGGAAAATGGGAAAAACAACACACACCATAGCAGCTGCTCCGTTTTCTTCAATTAAAGAACAGCTCAAAGGGTATGTTAAGGGGAAAGGAGGGGGAAGCAAACAAAGGCACAAACGACAGAAAAAAAGCCAACCAGATGCAGCAACTGTTACCCTCAAGCACCTAAATGAACTGACTCAGGCATATGAACACAGAGCCAGAGTTCCTCACCCTGTGCCTCCAAACAGGAGCTGAGCAGTGGCAGGAGCTGCTGGCCAGGGGCCATAGCACTGCCCAAGGAACATAGAACCAGGCATGGGACAGCCAGTGCTCATGAAAATACTGTCACAGCTATCAGGTAGGGAAGAGGAAGACAGGTTCCCTTAGTGTAGCCCTGTGACACCGGGAAAATGGGTGAGCAGGGCATCTCACTACACCTAAATCACCAGCCCCAGTGTGTCTGAGCAAGGAAGGGAGGACAGCAGCAATGGGTGCATTGATTACAACCATGACTCACATGGAGCTGTGTTAGCCAAAGGGAAGCTCATGGCACTTGGCTCCATGGTATTGGGGGACGCCTCTCCGTACTCTCAGTGATCCTCACCCCACAGTGATCCCAGCTCACCTGCCCCAAGTTTTGCCATCAGCATCAACTAGAGCCAGGCAGCCTCTTGCAGCCACCTCACGAGCCACCATGCATGGCTGGGATGTGAACATTTCCCTTACCTTCTGTGTTGTGTGGATCAGGATGCAAAGAGCTCCCTAAGGTTGGTTTGTGCTGCTTTTCCAGAAAAGAGACTTTAGTTATTTCAGCCACACTGGACACATTGGTGGGAATATCCCGGCACTGGATAAAGAGAAGAATGAACAAGGTGACTCCTGTCTCTTCCTTCCTTCACTAATTGCCAACCTTAATTTCTCAAGACCTCGTGAGCACTGAGAAAAGTTATAGGAAAAATTCCACTGATTCCAGTGAAACACGTTTTTAGTTTTCAGGTGATAAATATTATAAATGAAGAATGGAGTGGACCTGGAACAGAGAAAGTGAGACACAGGGGAAAGAAGGGACAAGAAATTTCCACTTCTCTAGGTGTTTCCTCCTTGCAGCTTTCACCAGAACAAAAAATTGTTAAGGGAAGGGAAAGAAAGTTTTCAGTTTAGAGCCTGCTAACTGGCATAGATCTCTGCTTTCTTTACCAGTTCCCTCATGTAAGAGGTTTATTGCGTTGTTCCAGATGTGACACTAGCCTGCAAGGGTTAGTTGCTTTGCTTGGTTGACTGAAGCCTCAAATCTGGAGGCTACTATGTCAATCCCAACTCATGGCCTTCCCAGATGATCAGGACAGACAACTTCACAATGTCAGAAAAGGTCTGCTTTCATTTTTGGTTGGGGAAAATCTTTGTTCAGATTCTATCCTTCCCTTCTTATCTTTGTGAATGCTTCCCAATTCCTGGATACAGTAAATCCATGACCCTTGGCTGACCCATTCCCTATGTGATCATGGCAATGGATTTCATGACAAAGTCCCATCGTCTCAGGATAATTACCTGCCCAAAGTCTGAGATGGAGCACCTAGATACAAGAAACTCTCAAACTCGTGACATTTATCACTCTAAAGAGCAGTTGGAGGAAAAGCAGCCTCTATCAGATAAGAGGTGTCAGTCAAGATTTCAACGTAGTCGGCTGCAGCTTGAAAAGGACACATCACAGTATATCTGCAGAACGAAGCATGGCAAATGTTAAATCTCCACAGCGTGGGAATTAGCACAATGGATCCCATCTCCATACGTGATAACGGGAAACTCTTAATTCTCTTACACGAACTTTAATGCCAAAAAGTTGCCACAGAGAACCACTGAGGACACGAGGGCTTTTTCTTCAAAGCTTCTGGGATAGGCAGCATTAAACGCGTTTTCTTTGAGCTGGCTGTGTGTTAAGCTTCCTCTCTGTCCCTTCATCTCTCCCCAATCAAGCTGTGTCTCAGTCAGCACCCAGTTGTTAAATTCTGGATGGATTAAAGAGCATGAGAAAGTGCTTTTTTTAGGAAAGCAATGTTTATCCATCACTCATCTGGTGAGTGTTAAACTTCAGATCTTCTGCTCCTCTAATGATCCTTGCATGGCAGTGCATTCAGAGTCTTTGCTTTGCACAGTATGGGGATGTTTGATCTAAAAGCTTCTCTTTGCCCAAGATTAAATCTGAATTTGGATCATCCTTTGGGGTCTAATTGCGTAGGATTTTGGTGGCAGTGCAGCAGGGTCACAGAGTATATTGGCGAGAAGCAGAGAACAGGAGTTCCCCAAATGATCTGACAGAGCCCAGGAGATTTCAATATCATTTTGGGTGGAGAAGAAAATTAAGTTCAAAGACAGGAAAAATAGCTTTTTTACTCATTCAGTGTTAAAAACAAAAACAAAAAAAAAAGAAAGAAACAAAAAGAGGGAAGATAATATCCCTAATCAAATTCCTAGAATTCGAATTCGTGCAGGCTTCCAACTAATGTCAACGTAGAAGAAGCATTGACCAGTTTCAGACCCTCTCTGATGGAGGCGTGGGTGGACAGGGATCAGACTGACAGTAAGTTCCTCAAAACTGCAAAGTTTCGACACTACATTAGGCATAATTACACCTGTCGAAGATGACACACTCTTGAAAATTTTTCTGTTGCAGAGCTAATGGCAGAGAGACTCCTGCAAAACCCTCCACATAATTTCTGGATGCCTCAGGCCTTCAGAAACTATCTTGACAGGCAGATGATGTCTTGCTGGGCAACAAGAGGCTCTGGTTTAACTATACATGGTGCTGGACCAAAAAGCACCTTTGCTTTTCCTGATCTGGAAAAGTCCACTCTTCGCATTTTGGGAGTGTCACAGCTTAAAAAGATATAAGAAATATTGTGTCATAAAACAATCACCTGCCAGTCAGCTCCTCTGGTCTGTCACCTATACTAAAGAGCAAACACTTCAACACAGCAAGGAAATACTGGGCTGCCTGGTAAGAAAAACACTTAGCTCCACCCCTTCTCAATCCTTAAAATGTCTTCTGCCAAAATAGAGATTTTTCCCCCCCAGGAAATTACCCCTGTATGAGACCCAAGCACAGCACTGATGGCAGCTAAGAAATACATGCAATAGGTGCAACATCACTCTCTGGTTCAACTTCTTGCCAGCCCAGCAGTGCAAAGACGATGTGAGGTTACCTCGTAGAAGAGCAGTTCTCCTCCCCACAAAAGAAAGCTCAACCAGATTAAGTCTAAGCAGGAAGGAAGAAAAGTCTGTGCCAGAGCAGGACAGAAACCACAAGGCTTACCATAGCTTCTCCTCAGCCCTTATCCTAGCAGATCCCAGTGCCTGCCCTGCCCAGCTAGATCTGGAAAACTGTCTTTGAGATCCTAGACAAAGACAGACTGTGCCACGTACGTTTTAGCACAAGCCAGAGCTATGTCAACATTGCATCAGAACCTGCTAACCACGCTGCAGATGAGGCTTTTTTCCTGCCCAGTGGCACTTCTTTCATTGCCACACCACCACAAGCTTCCAGTTCCAACTTCACATGCCCTGGGGAGCAGGGAGGTTGGCACTCAGTGCCAAAGGATGAAATGCTGAAATCCTCATCCAGCTGAGATTAAATTAAGGGCAAAGGGATGGAGCATGCCAAACACAGTGAGCCTTAGATAAATGCTCATTGTCTTCACTGGGAGCTGGGTCTGAATCAGAAGTTCAGGATTTGGCAGACTGCATGTAAAACATTGCACAATGACTGCTATTTGCATGCAGCTAGTTTTCATGCATAATATATATAGGAGCATACCATATGTTTAAAGCATCAGGCAATCAGGCCAAATTTGGATCATATTATAAAGCTTTCCTACAGTGTTGCATTTGTTCTAAACAGATGCATTTCTCCTTGCCCCCCCTTCTTCCCCACAGCTTCACAGCCTGCCAACACTCATCTATAAGGAAACCAGGTGTCCATCTTTTAAAAAAGAAATAAATCAGTATCCAAAGGAATCAGTCCAGAAAGAAAGTAAGTGCCCATCTCTGCTATTTTTGTTTTAAACAGGAAATATGTTGCCAAACAAACTAACAAACGGACAAACAAGAATCAAAACAAGAGAAAGGGAGACTTGGAAACTCATAGGAATTAGGTTCTGAATTCTGCAAAGCCAAATGCTAATCGCGCCAGTCCTCAAAGGTACAGAACAGATGAATTCAGGAACAGAAAGTGCGCCAATGATAGCAGATACGCTCTGGATGAAACATGTCCTGCATTGGTTATGAGAAGGGCTGGATGCTTGTCTTTAAAGCGTGTGGTTTGATTTTATATTAATTCAGCAGCAGTGTCACAGATCTCAGGGGCTCGTCTCTGCTCATTATAGGTGCTTTGCATACATGGTTGGAAAAGCACCACCATCTGATTTGTCTCATTGCTGCTCTCTGCTGTCGATGCGTTACCCTGCTAGGGAGCCTGTGGCAGATCTCCCCATGTTACCGGGAGCTCTGCTGGTACCAGCAGCTCTGCCAGCTGTGAGGAGAGCCCAGCATTTCCCAGCTTGCTGGGTGCTGGCAGCGGCTGGGCAGGGATGTGCAGGAAAACCAAGGCCAACCCACCTGGTAGAGATGACTCTCAAGTGAGTGAGAGCAGCTCTGTCCTCCTGCAATGCTTTAAGAAACATTGCCTCCATCAGTCCCTGGGGGAAGAGCAAAAACCACCTTGCAGGCGAAAGCCAGCAGACTCAGCAGCAGAGCAGCTGGGAAACACTCGCAGCTGGCTCCCTATCTTTTACATGGAGTTCCCTCCACTCGCGCAAGCTCTTAAGGCCATGTTTTATATCCTAATTAAACTGAAAGAAAAGGAATTGGATAACAGTCTAAAAGATTTGCAAGCTACATCTATTTCACAAAATGACTCATGTTCCCACTAGTGTAGCTCATCAGGTCCAGCACATGCTCTAATGTGTGGGACTAATAGATTTGTAACAGTGATATCTAATATGAGTCTGTTCCGGTTACATACTTATCATGGGTCCTTGCAGGCTTTCCATCAAAGCTGCTGAATGAAAGCACTTTTTATTAAAGAAAGAGGAAAAAAAAAACCTCTCTCTGCCCATAAATCGTTCAGCACATTAGCCCCCAAAACAATTCACTGAGGCAAGGTCATATTTCCCTTACATTAATTTAGATCCTCGGAAAGTTCAATGAGATGAGAAGACAAGACAAAACACGGTGTCTTCAGCTGCCATGAATCAGCACCACTTCCCATCAGCTGAGAATCCAACCATATATCTAAAGAGACCTATAGGAAATACATAAAAATTTCTTTACAGTCCTGGGGTCTGGTAATGATGATCCATATGTTGCCTTATTACTTGAGAAGGAAGGGAGCAACTACAAGGACAGATGATACTTGGCAGGTGAGAGCAGCTTCCACAGCTGCATGGGAAAAATCCCTTTGATTTCAGCAGGCTTGAATTAGTCCCATGGTGTTGGGGGTTAAGTGGAGGGGAATATATTTTGGTTTTGCTTTGGTTTATTTCCAGGCAGTATTTCAGTGGGACAGGTCCTTATGCCAGTCACAGGCGGGAGTAGGACGTGACAAATTAAGTCACAGAGGGACAGGTTTGAGTGAAATATAGTCATGAGGGTGACACTCTGCCTCTCAGTTATCTCCCATCCACTGCTCCAAACAGTGGGGAAAGCTGCCAGCTCTGAACCCTGTACCGTGCGCTGTCCCTTTGATACTGCAGATCTCTCCTTCATGTTTACACCCTTCAGATATTTTTAGGGTTTTTTTTCCATACACAGAAGTATGCGTTGTCATCTCGTAGCCTCGTTTAGCAGTTTGAATCTTCCCACATAAATCATTTTTTTCCAAACATCTGATCATTTAGTGATCAGAAGGCAGAAGGGGTGGTGTCATTGCTCTTCTTTTAGTTTCCTCCCAAGTCTCATTATCTGGTCACATTATGGTGGCCAGGACCAAGCATGTGGTTTGCTTTGAGGATAAATCAGAACCACGTAGGGAAGGGCTGTTTCCTTCCCACGGCATAATTTGCTTCGACAGAGGCAGATGATTTTATTTGCAAAAATACACTATTTCAGACTGATCTCCAATTTGTCATCTGCTGGCACCTCAAGGACCCTTTATGTACCTTACCTGGAACTGGTGGAAAATAGGTTGTCAAATCTGTTAATTTCTGACATAGAGGGGAGGGTATTCCCTGAAAACACCTTATGGTTTAAGGATGAATGTTTTTTGGTGAAGGGAGCTTTACTTTTTAGGGGTTTTTTTTACAATAAAAGCCAAACTTCTCCCCAGGGAAATAAGGTTTTAGTCTGCTTCACTTTGAGACCTTCCAAATCTCTTCTTTTTGTGAACTGTCTGAACTGTTTTAGATAGTGTTCTTGCATATACACATATTTGGCAGGTCTAACAGCAAGAAAATATCCAATTACAGTAACGGATTTGTACACTATGAAGTGTTTTGTCAAATAATTACTCCCATAAAATTTCTTTCTCCATTGTGGTCATGTTATTCAGATCAAATCCTTGGTCCTTCCTTAAAAATTTCTCAGATCATCCTTGTTTTCTCCTTCAGGCACCCTTAAAACAAGGCACCTCAGATCATGAAACAGAAATGCAGTCAACCCATTATGCTGGAAAGAAAAACCTGTTTCAGGACAAATCCAATTATATACTGGGCTTGTTACTTCATTCTAGAAAACCTTTGGAGCCAAATAGGTCCATGTTAGCCATTATGGAGCGTTTCTTAGCAAAACATTTCCTTTTGCCCTAATCACTTCACATCCCACCCTTGCAATGAACTCTAACAACTGGCAGATTTGAGTTAGTTGATGACACAAAGGTGAGAAGTTGAGTGGTTGGGAGCAATTACCTGATGAATATCGAGATGTCCCACCTTCAACAGCCTCTGAACTCTGGTGCTTCTCAGCACAAGGAACGGCTCCCAGGACAGCGGCTTCACAACCAAGACCCCACCATAGGTTAGTGCTTCACTCTTCAACAGGTATTAAGCCTGTTGTGGTATGAGACAGGTCTTGCCGTCGTGAAATGCAATCCTGCCTCCTTATGGGCTCCATGGGTTATGGAGGGTGGTGGGTAACCATAAAAACGATGTTGTAAAACAGCGGGGGAGTTGACGTGTAATAAAGCACTACTGCCGTGCAACACCTGAACAAAGCCCTTCAGGAGAAGTCATTATGGATGCACTTGTAATGGATTTGAGCTGGCATGTCCTGTCCAGAAAGTCAAGCACAGGCTGGAGGACGGCGTTAGCATAAGAAGTCAGTTATCAACCATTAATGCAACTTAAAGTCTTTGAATTAAAGCCCAACTATATTTGCATTGGTTTTTACTCAGCTTCTGAAAGGAGTGAGTGATGCTGAGCTCTGCTCCATGTCTCTACAAAGCTTTGGGGCTACGTTCATCAAAATCTCCTACAAGTACCTGTAGGACCCTGCAAGCCTGGTCAGAATATTCTGTAGGAAATCCTGGCTCTTTTTGGCTTGTTCCAGAGACCAGTTCATGTATGGAGAACACTATTCTAATTACACAGAAGTACTTGAACATCAGATATCCTAGAAATAGAGTTATCCAGTAATCTACGGTAACCTGCAGAAACAAGTTCACAGATCAACATCATAAAAATATCAGCTTCTATTCTTTCAAAGAGAAGTTGAACACCAACTGTGCTCAAACAGACTTGCCACACCAAGGAGTTTTCAGTTTTAATGCTGAGCTTCCCGACTCTTCCTTTCGAGACATTCCCATGAATCTCAGTACATGGTGGGGACTGTAGAAGGTACAATTACAAAAGCCATGGCTTCAGGAGGACAGGAAGAGCATATGGTCTTCCTCCACCTTCGTTACGCATCTGCACTGGGGACAGTCAACATCTGGACCTGGAATTTCAGGCCAGCATTACTCTTTCTCTTGCCATAGCTACATCTTCAGCAGTAGAAAACAGTGATGTAAGTGCAGCATGGTCCTATGCTGACACTGTTATCTGTCTGTGAATTCTCCTACACACAGGACATGATAATAAATCATACAGAGAGCACACTGATTGATTCTGGCCAAGCACTATGTTAGTCTCCAGGGCCAACAAACAAGCACTTAAATAAAGTTTCATTGCTCAATGTGCTATGCTGCAATAATAATAAAAAAAAAAGTTATTCTGCATCCCAGGCAGGTCATTCAGCCTCCTGTGCAAGAAGAATGTCAAAAAGCTACACATGTAGGCATTAGGAAACGTTCCCACCTGATGTTCCCTAAGTGAGCTCTCCAACAGCTCAACATTCCCTCTGTAGTTCTCCTAATAATTAATGGAAAACAGAGTCCTCTGGGAAAATTGTCGCTGGGTTAATTAATAAAAAATGAAAACTAGAGAGCAAGAAGAAAGAACACGGATGTTGCATAAAGCCTGCAAATTGAAAAAGGCGGACTTACAGTTTTGATTTCCTTCCCAGTCTCAGAGGGAGCGTAACAAGTGCTCCACGTTCATCAACATCTCACTCAGGACTCTCCGCTTCTTCCATTCACACTTCTGAAACAAGAGACACTGTGATAGAAATGTTCACACCTTGCCACATTTCTCAATGGCCCTGCGTGCACAGACTTGCTCCCACAGATCTGGGAATGGCTGTCAAGGACAAATCTCCAGAGTCCAGGGATCTGTTACCAGGTGATCGCTTGACAATAAAGGTCGCTGTTTGTTTTCTACCTGTGGGTTCAATCTGCTTATCAGTTTGATGAGGGCGATGCCTGAAAACCCAGGAAAGATGTCCTTTCTCTAACAAAGCAGTGATGAAATGTCCTCTTGCCTTAGCACCTCTGAAATGTCTCCCCAAAGAGCAAATTCTCTTCCTCATGTCCAAGTGTGTTTACCTCACTGCTCCTAAAGGACACTAGAAAAGAATTTTTAAAAATCCCAAATTTTTAAGGTCATGCTTGATGTCCTGTCTGAAAATGTGGCTGGGAAACCATTGCTGGAAATGCCCATCTCTTAGTGTTGTATTCGCCCGTATTTTGCCAACACAAGTGCCTGAGCTCTCACAGCTGCTGGGGAATCCTGAGAGGCAAGAGGATGAAGATGGATGGTCTTATGATTAAGCCAGAAGCCAGGGATTCGAGGGATCTCGCATCACTTACAGACCTCCTGCACTGACTTTGGGCAAGTCAATTAACCTCTCTGTGCCTCTGCTTGCCATCTGTAAAATGGAGATAAGAGACTTCCCTACAGCGCAGGAGTGTTCGAAGGAGACTTGTGTGTTTGACAGATGCTCTCATCCGATGCCAACAGAAGTCATGAGATTTCATTGACGGGAGAGTGATGGAGTAGAGGAGACCCACTGCCATTTGGGGTTATGTAGCTTTGTGAAAACTCAATCGGTATCCGTTCTGCTTCCCTTGGCAGCTCCTTTGCATCTGTCGGTCTTTCAAGGCACAAAAACTCTTTTGACCGAGCACTGGCTCCAATACCAGCCTTGGGATCGCACAAGTCTCATAGGATGCATCCCATCCCTCCATGAGGGCTCAAACGAACCAGTAAGGATTTTGTCACTTCAAAAAAAAACGTAATGGGAGTCTCAGAAATGAAGTTGTGGCGAAGCCAGTCCTGCTTTACCCCTTTGAGTGTGGAAGTGCCTGAGGTGAAAGGCTCTACTGCCCTGGGTCCCACTGCCTTTTCTCCCACAGAGCATCCAGATAAATCCCTGCTCCTGCAGGGGCATCCTGCCTG
This sequence comes from Apaloderma vittatum, assembly GCF_000703405.1. Taxonomy (NCBI): domain Eukaryota; kingdom Metazoa; phylum Chordata; class Aves; order Trogoniformes; family Trogonidae; genus Apaloderma; species Apaloderma vittatum. The sequence continues at coordinate 67,714 of NW_009708413.1, read as the reverse complement.
GTGCAGCGCTCTGAGAGGATTACAGCTGTCCTGGCCTGGTCATCTCTCCCACCGCAGGGGCTTGCTAATCCCTCCAAACCACTGACAGCTCTGGAAACAAAATAACATAATTTGCCATTATATTTCTTTAATTTCTGGGAAAAAAAATTTCAGAAAAGAAAAGCATTCCTGTGCGTACATAGGGAATGCTTCACAAGACACGTTAAAGCATCTAATCCTGACCCTGGCAGAGCCTGCCTGACCCTTCTCTGCAAGGCTCAGGGGGAGGATTTCTTTCCCTCTCCTGTTGGGTTTGGTGGTTTTTTTGTTGTTTTTTTTTCTTGTATTAAAAATCTCATAGTGTTATTAAAAGGAATAGTTCAATTCCTTTAATTGGCTCAGAAGATAAATTCTTCCCTCAGCTCAGGGGTCGTGGCCATCAGCAGCTATTTATTAGCTGCATTGATTGAGAAGAACAGCCTTTAAATGGAAATAAATTGAATACCATGGCAAAGAGGATTCCATACAGGCTATTAATGTAAGACAGGGAGCTTAGCAGTTTTATTTTTTATTTATTTGTTCCTCTCCTCAGCTCCTAGCTATCCTCAAGCTCCCAGCTACTTCTCATGTTTCTTAGCAGCCATGCCCTCCTCCTTATGAGGATTTCCTTACCTACATAGGTAAGAGCAGACACAAGGGTGATGGTGATGATGGAGACTTAGATGAGTTCAAGGAGGCTCCAAGTCAGGTCCCCAGGAGCCACTGGAGGAAGGAGGGGTGATGAGGAGCAAGAAGAGATGTCTGCATGTGTGCACAATCGAAATGAGACAGGGACCAGAGCTCTCCCACTCTCTCTGGGGCATTTTTACCACATTTTTGCTTTCTCCACTGCTCAGGGATTGTCTTTTCCACCCCCCTGTCAGCTCCAGAATACATTTCATGGTGCTCGCCTTCATTCCAGAGTTTAATTGCTTGAGATTGTTACTTGTAGCCTGTTAATTTATTAAAACCAGATCTCCCATATTACTCTGGAGCCTGGAAGAATCATTGCCTTCTATTAAAGGCAGTGGTGCGTGCCCGCTTGTCTTTTTTCTCTGGTCACCTCTGTAATTGCAGCCCTCTGCTAAGATGGAAAACTTCCCCCTAGCAGCTAAGCACCCTCCACAGGGTGGGCTCAGTTGAGAAACACATACAGGAGACAAACTCATGCCAGGTGTAAACAGATATAACTTACCTTTCTGATGTCCACAGAGCTATATGTGATTGTGCTGGAGACACACAAATCTTCTAAGACGTTCAGGTCATGTTTCTCCAGGTGGGACAAAAAGTGAAGTCAGGGGCTTCTGGCAACAGATGGTCTGAGGTCCACTGATGACAAGCCCAAACAGGGGATAAAAACATCACCAAATGCTAGGACGAGGCACTGGAAGTAGGCCAGCTGGGAGATGCCTTGTGAGATTTCCAGCCTGCTGCCAGGAGGGTTCAGGAATCTGAGTATTGCTGCGTTCCAAAGGCCACTGATGCTCCATGAGGCATGCAGACAGCCCATGGCACTTTTCTCAAGAAGTGAGTGTCTGGGGAACAGTTCCCAGCACCTGCGGGCAGAGGCACAGACAGAGATACCAGCTCTCGTTATCCACCAGCCGGCAATTATAACAGTAGTATTACAAGAGTAAAACAATAACATTTTGTTTACCTCCTAAATAGTTAGCTCATTTTAGCACTCTGCCTCCAAGTGCTAGATAATATCAAGACACAAGACAGGCGTTAGATTTCTGTATCCAAAACAGTGTGGGTACATCTGTGATTGTAGAGAAGGTGAGAGTTGCTGCTCCAGACTCACAATCCTGACGTGGTTGGAGCTGGTGATAAGAGAGGTAGGCTAGACTTGATACGGGGATTTCTCAGGGTTGCAAAGCTGGGGTGAGCTAGATTAGCTGCTCTGGTGCTGTGGAATGGCTTTGACCTGCATCCTTTGAAGCTCTGGTTCCCTGTTCCCAAAACAGCCCATGTATTCTAGGACTTCTTTGCTTTTACCCAAGTACTGGATTTATTTCAAGTACAAATGTCCCAGGATCTAATCAGAGATCTGCAACCAGAAGCACACACCAAAAGATGGCACTTACAAAGATCCCCAAAAAACATTTCATCTAGATTAAACAAGGCAGTTATCGAGTTTTTAATACAGGAATTGATTATTGTAAGTATGCTTATTGAGCTTAACAGCTTAGATTTGTATCTATTTCATCACTGTTAATCTTAGATAAATATGTTTTTAATAATCTCTACGTATTTATTGAACATAAAGCTGTCTTGTGAAATTGAGAGTAAGATTGCTAAAGATACTTATTGTACACTACTTCAACACAAATTCATTATTAAAAACCTTTCACCGAGGTTTACTTTTAACCACAGCATAACAGATGTGCATACTGTGTAGTTAATCCATAATAAACGTATTTGTAATAAACTATTGATATTTAACCAGCAGTAACCATCTTAATAAATATGATGCATGTAAATGTCTATTGGACAAGCTGCTCTTTTTAGCTCTGTCAAACGCTTGGAGGATATGGGGTGAGAAGGAGGAAAGCTGTGGACTGGTCCTCCACAGCCCTCACCTACCCCAGCCACTGGACTTATTGCTATTTCCATCTCCAAATGTCCAGCCCCTTGTTCTTACTATGGGTCTACCATTTGATCTCTCAGGCCTGAATCAAATTAACTCTTGGCCTCAGCCATCCACATGATTCTGGCAGGCTGAGTGATATAAGGGCTGTTAATTCAGATCCTGGTGCCCTCAGAAGATGCTCTGTCTGCACAATAGTTTTGCAAAGTCGATAAACATCCCTGAGAGATCACGAACAGACCAGAACCCATACGCCCGGGGTACACAAGCGCTCTGAGAATATGGAACAACAGAGAAGCTCAAATGAGGAGATTTCAGCTTTGAACTCAGCAGAGGCCACCAAATGCCTCTGACACATGAACTAGTAGGGAGTCTGACTCCAAGCCATCAGAGGCAAAAGACTCAACCTTCAATGCTTCTGGGCTACTCTCAAAGAGGCATTTGTCATCCTTCACATCACTTAATGACTGAGGTTAGTCTCAACAAGTCAGCTCTAGTGGATATGTGCAAAATTTCACTGCCAGCACTAACAAAATGAGAGGGGAGCAGTGTTACTCCTTCTATGTCCTCTCCTCTGGGTTCCCTTGTGTTACATGGTCATTTTTACAGGCCCTGTAATCCTTCCTGTTGGCCACTGTCTGAGTCCTGTATATCACAGAGAGCCAAAGATCTTAATGTGCAACTTTTAATTGAGCTTTATCATCTGCCACAAACACAAAATTAATGGTCCTACATCGTAATCATAAATTCATACATAACCCCATGCACTAGCAAATAACTCTTTGCAGTGATACTACAATGGTAAGCTGATATGCAAGAAGCGCACGCTACCCGGGAATCCTAATTAACCAAATTAACACCATCACTTCAAATCATGTCCCAGCAGTAGGACATTTCCGATTGGCCTCAGGCTGGAGCAAAGCAGCCAAGTGAAATCCTGACAGCATCTCAGCGCGTCCAGCAGCTAACCCTTTACTGAAGAAAATGTCTGGTGCTCGTCCCTGCACACGAGGAAGGGAGCAAAAATCTCATGAGTGCTTGTAGGCGCCGATCCAAGATGGACTGCGGCACAGCGATGCTCTGCAACAGAGGAGCAGTTTTCCGTTTCTCATGCATTTCCCAAGTTTAACCAGCAGCATCAGGAACCCCTTCCTATCACACTGGCTTTCTCCAGAGTGTTGTGGCGCTGCCAAATCCCCCTGGAGAGTGCCAAATGTTGCTTTGGGTGAGCCAAGCGATGGGTCTGGGGTCATAGAGCAGAGCTGGTAATAGGAACCATCTCCACAGACCCCAGACTCATCCTCCTGAACCCGCTTGTTTGCATCAGTTTCTACTTGTGATTTGTTCGAGCTGTTCAGAGACCAACACCTTTTTTTTTTCTTCTCCGCCCCCCCCCCCCCCCCTTTTAAGGCTAGTCAGGTTTTTCTATATCTGCCATGGGAAAAACAAGTTGCTATTTTGGGAACATGTGGGATTCAAGCCCACGATGGTCTCGGCACTCCCTGCGTGAAAGACCTGCGTCTGTAACCTGTGTGCCAGAGGGACGGGTTAGTCTGGGTGGAATGGTGTGTCAGTCCCACCAGAGTCCTTACACCGGGACACTGAATGGCCTCAGCTCACTGGGCACAGGGCCCAGAGCTCCCATCCCTGCTATGAACTGATGCTCTAGAAGCTGAAGTGGGAGCTTTGGACCAAAAGAAAAAGGAGGCTTCTACCAGAAGTGGGGTTCGAACCCACGCGGGCATGTGCCCATTGGATCTTAAGTCCAACGCCTTCACCACTCGGCCATCCTGGTGGGCTTATAAGCTTTCTCCTGACTCGCCAGCTCCTCGCCTGGAGAGGACACACATCACCAAGCCCTCAAGGTCCCAGCTCAAGACACTTCCTGAGCCCGGCAACACCTTTCGCTCCTCACTGCTTTCTCTAAAGTCCCCAGCAAACTAGTGGAACATCTTGTTGGGAGGCACCAGGTCTCATGGGCCATGGCGGACAGCACAGCCCCTATGTGCATCACTAGATCCTCATGCAAGGACCATAGTCACTAGTGATAATGCCAGGGGGCCTTGGTGCAGGAGGGGCATGTCTGGAGGGTCTCGGCTTGACCTCACACTGTCCTTGCACCTCAGGTCCCACTGCTCACCTCCTCCAGTCCATGTTTAGGACTTTACTAGGGCATTTAGCTGGGAAAGAGAGTGAGTCAGGAGAGTCTTTTTCCTTTGGGGTGAGGCACAGCTTTTTTTTCTGCCATCTGAGGAAAAGAAAAAAAACAAAACAGACACAAACACCTCTGTTGAATCACATGGGATTCAAACCCACAGCCCCAAGTATCTATGTGCAGAAAGTCTTTAGCCCTTAAGCCACAGCAGCCTGATAATTTCTATCTCTGACTTCAGCTACACTCACTCTTCTCATGCCAGGACCTTCACATAGGGATACTATCACACAGAGAAACCTGTTCTGGTCATGTCCTGCTTGAAGATGAGAGTAAATTCCCTCATCATTTCCCCAGGAACCACTCACGACTGTGCGCTGGGGTAGCTGAGCTGTTTGGAGGGCTTGTGGGTGGCTACTGCAGAGGTGAAAGACATTGGCCTAAAAAAGAGATGTTTCCAGGGCTCAGAGAAGGGTGACACAGAGATTCTGTCCTGAGGGGTCACCCTGGCCTCCAGAGATAATTCACGAATGCTAGGAAGCAAGGCAGAAGGACCCCAGGCATTCCACTGGAGGATTCTGCAGGTCCTCAGCTCAGCAGAGGACTGGGTCAACTTATTCACATACAAAAATGCTGCCAGGAGGAAAATACACCCCGTTAGGTGCCAGGAGGGGACAGTAACTTTCACTGCTTCGCTTTTGCCTTTTGCATTACAGTCACAGCAAGCTGTCGTGCTAGCCTGTATATGCAGAATCGCAGCTCAGCATCCCTGGATGCCTCCAGCTGCAGCACCCGCATTAATATCAAACGAAGCCCTGCTCACAAAGGGTGTTGCGCTCGCCAGCTCCCGAGGAATCTGCTCCTAATGAGCGACTTCAAAGCATTAATGAGCTTACAAAGCTCTCCTCTTCGTTTACAGAGCTGGACCTCGCATGTTTGGCATTGAGACAGGGGTCACCCATCAGGAGAAGAGAATGCGTGTGCATGGCAGCAAATATAATATATTTGTCATCCTCTAAGAAGCAAAGATTAATCATGCCCTCTCCAGAAGGAAGCTTTTACACCGCATCTGCTCTTCGTAGCACGAAGAGAAAGGATCTACTCCAAGAACTTCCATAATCCACACTGCTCAGATCCCTGTAACGCCCAAGAAGCCCAACTTCGAAGTTAACGTCCCACATTAACCCTTTGGGTCCTGGCTGGGAAATGCTATTTGCATTGGCAGTCTAAGGGATGAATATAGTGGTGGAATTGTGCTCCAGGGCACGTTTAAGGCATGCATAAAGGAAGTGCTATGGACGCGTGAGACAGCAGGTTTCACTGAAGCTTCCTGCTCTGCAGCATCCTCCCAGCACAGGGAAGGAAAGGAGATGCTGGCGCAATGCTGCACAATGCATCTGCTGCTCTCTCCAGGGACCACTATCTCCCAGCCACAACCTGCTCTAAACCTCCTTGAGCTCACCATAAATCCTTGTGTTGAAACAGGCTCCAGCACCTGGCTAACAGCTCAGCTGGGCCCATTTGAGGAGCTAAGCCTATCCCTAGGAGGAAGCCATGCAAACAAACTGCTGAGGGACCCACGGCAAGCCTGAGCACAAGCCTTCTGCTGGCCACTGCTTGCCCTTCTTCCCAAAGCCCCTCAGCCTCTTCAGCCTTTTTAGAGCCCTCTCATTGCTAACACCCTGGTTGGCATTTGTGCTGCTGCAGGAAGTGCTTGGACAATGCAAGAGGGCAATGAAATATTGGCTTGTCATATCACCACTGCTGCCAAAATTCAGGACAATCTCCGTGTGCAATCTACGGAGGGGCATGGGAGCAGCTTAGTTTCCCCTGACTGGTTCAAACTTACCGTGACACATATTGAAGGGACCCCCTGGCACAACAGGGCTGTATTTAAAAATGCAGCCCTGAGCAGACGCTTCCCAGGATCTTCCATGGCTGTGCATCATCCACAAGGTTGGTTGGCTTCACCTGCAAACCGGCACAGAGTGCTGGCTGGCACTTTGCTGGGTCTGGAATCAGCCTTGCCTACAGGGAGGTTGTAACATCAGCTGAATTACCTGTAGTGTCTTGGATGTCTCCTATGAAATCTCAAACCAGGCTGGCTGTACCTCACTTGCAGTATCCCCAGGAATTGACAGCTTGAATATGACATGGTTACAGGCTTTCAGAACACATGTTCTGTAAGAGAAAGGCATTAATAATGTCCTGAAGTCAAAAAGGTGTCATCCTTTGCTTCAGAATCACATTGGCAATGTTAACTGGAAAGCAGTTTCTCCTCTCAACTTTTCTCCTTCCAAAAGAGATCTCCTGGCACTCAATGCCTATTCAGTAGGTCTGCGTTTAATTTAAATAGCCACTGGAGGCAACCACCACACCACATGTTAATACTGCAGGTGGAGAGTGGCTGACTGGTACTTAAGAATAAGAAAAAATCTGAAACCTTAAAGTTATGAGCAAGGCAGATTAAAAATGGAAATTTAAGAATTTTCAAGACAAAACTTCTCTACTTTACTGATGCGTGGGGCAAAAATAATCTCTGCACCATCACTTTAGAGACTGGCTGGAAAAAAGAAAGAGTAGGACCAGGGTTCTCCTCTGTGCACCTCCTGTGCCCTTCCTATGCACTCCATCAGGAGTGCTGTGACGTGGATGTTTGGCACAGAGCAGCCCTACCGGGATCATCTTAGGCTATGTGAGAGATGACATCTTGGCTCCACTTTGTGCAACAGGCTTGGGGGGAGAAACTTCATGCTGCTTATAGGAACAGGGCTCCTGTGTTGTGTTCATGTAGCAGCTAATGAGGAAGTTCTTTAGGCTTTGTCAGGATTTAAATTCACTATTAATAACCCACATGTAACTATAAACTTTTGATAGTAGCTGGAGCTCATTGACAAAAAGAAGAGTTGAAGAGAGTAGCACTACTATTTAACTGGTCCTTAGTAGGTCTAAGAATAAATAAGCAAGGAAGTACACAAAGATCACTCTTCCCATCTTTTCTCCCTCTTGAGAGGCAGTTCAGGAAATCAATCCACCCTCACTTTGCGTTCAGAGGGTTTTCATTACAGAATGGCTAGAAAATACATGTTGTATTCCTATGTGTGAAGGCTTATACTATGCAGAATTTGACATGATGCCCTGCTGCTTGTTGGCTCAGGTCAGCCTCTGTGGAACTACAAACCTTATGGTTCTCTATAGCTCAAGTGGAAAGGTTTTCCATGAAGTCTGCAAATACTGGTATTTGGCCAGAAAACCAAAGACCACTTACTGTGGGCACACCGACTGGATTAAAATCCAGTGGAGTTGTGCAATTACAGGAGCTTATATATTCCAGAGGGAAAAATATGTTTTCTTTGTTCTTTCAAAAAAAATCAAAAAAATCCCCACCAAACCAAAAGCAATGCAGCTACTAGAACTGAAGTAGTAACTCATAAAAAATAACAGATTTGTCTTCTTACTCCTGCTCAGGAATGGTGTCCCAGCTGTTAACAATCTTCCACAAGCTATTGCTAGTCTAAACTATTCTTCCAGTTAATTTCCACAACTATTTCTTGGACAACAAGCAGTCTCTCAAAAAATTAATCTTGAAGGTTTCACGTCATTGTTTCTGCTTTTATTCTAAACGGGCTCATAATGAGATGTCTGGAGTGAATGGTGATGGTTCAGCATTTCAAAGTCATCACCTACCCACATTCAATTATTCCGATAGATTTTCTGGACAGGATGCACATGTAGGTCATCAGGACTTTACCTTTGTTCAATATGGACTAGATTTTGTGAAAGACACCATCACAGACCCATCTCTCCCTGTGGCTGTTCTATGCCTCTTGCAAACACCATCACAGAGAAAATGAGACACAGCTGTGCAGAGGAAAAAGCTCAAGAACACATTGAGGATCACAGCACTGTGATACTGATGCCTCAGATGCCAAGTTCCCAAATCATGAAGTCATAAAAACACCTGAATGAAACATTCAGTGCATGTTCCTCAGTTCTTGCCTAATGCAGTCAGCCAGAGTTTTTCTACTGTCATTGTAGAGAGAGAAACCTGGCTGATCCTGACTTGAGGCACATGATTTCAGAAGGTCCCTTCCAGCCTCTCTCTCCATACCTAAATTTCAGCATATATTGATTGCCAAACATGTGTAAACCAGGTTCTATTAAGCACATTCCAAAATAAAAAAAACTAAACCTACATGTTGCATCCTTTTGGCTGCCTTTTCACATGACAGAGGAGGTAGCCATGGTAAACAAAGGCTCAACAGAGACTGCACCCCTCACAGGGTCGTAACTTAGGTAACACTGCAGCAAGCTACTCTCAGAATCAACCCAGAGGGAAAATGAGGAGATTGAGTTATCACATAGGCAAACATCAACAGAAGAGGCTTGCACGCATCAAAGAAGTCTCCTGCAATTATTTACATAGCTTAGATAGAAGTGTTGGAATGAATGGGAAGACTCTTTTGTGCTCCACCTGCAGCATCAGCAGTGCCCACCACTGCTCGTTATCTCAACAGGGAAGTGTGCAGGCGACATATCACATCCCAGATGTCAAGGTGTATCTGCATGAATTCCTAAAATGACATGTGTTCTTTAGCCCAGAGCTTAGCTCCAGGCTAAGAGCTAAATTTGATGTTCTCTGCAGCTAAAACTTCTTCAAAAATCATTCCGGGTTAATTAGGGAAGGGAAATTTTGGCTGCAGTCTGTAAAAGAAGATTGGCTTGGGAAATGGTATGAAAGTTGTGGGTTTTGCAAAAGCAGAGAGAAAGAACAGGCTCATTTCTAAAAGCACTGCACCTATGAACTTCAGAAAAGCACAGAACTTCACTGAAATACAATAAAAGGCACTGCCTAAAAGCAGAACATCTTTGGCTCAACATATCCTCTCCCAGAGGCACCACATCTTTCCTGCTGCTCACAAAACAGCTTCTGTCTTTTTTAAATAGTTTTATTTTTAGGCCTCTCATATTTAATTCTCTCTTTTTCCTTATGTAAGGTGCTGCAGTGTCAAACAATAATTACATCAGAGAAAATTTAGAATCCACAGTGTTAAAATGAGTCTGCTCTTGACAAGTGAATGAATGTAGGAAGTGAGGGGATACAGTTTTATCAGGGAAAGCACCCAACTGACAGTCTAACAGCATCTCTCGTGGGCTGGGGACACCCGCCTTCGGATGTTGGCTATCTCAGCTTGGAGCGCATCGGTACATGCCTGCATTAGCATGGCCTGAAACCTAGATGCGCTTTCACGCAGTGCCATCAGCATGTATGTGCTTCTCTCTGTGAGCAACTTTGAGGTAGGCTTAAAACTGCACTTTTGCCACGCTCTTAACACCCCTGCTTTAGCTAAAGTGCGTGTCCCTAGCTGCATTCCCTGGTGCCAGGATGCATCACCATGACCACCATTAGTCCTCTTACAACAGAAGTCAGAGAAGAAGAAGACCTACCAGCTTTGCTCAACATGTATTTCTTAAGATATGGGTTCCTACCACAAGCAGGCTTTCAATACCTTTATAAATTAACCCGTCCACCATCTGTGCTCCAGTAAAACTGGAAGCATATCTGCTGTGTTAAATCAAATTGTGTTAAAGTTGCAATTCAGTCCAACACAACACTGAATTTTGGACTATGCCTAGGTATTGCCACTGGTATTGCCAGGGTATTAAAAGAAGCCTCTGGTAATAATCTCCAAGTACCTGGGTTGTATTTTCCAACAAGTAATCAGAGAAGGGCAAGTTTGATCCTCCATCCATGGAGGCCAGGCAGAAATCAGCAATGTCTGAGGCTGCTGGTGGTGACCAAAAGCTTATGGAAAGACCAAAAAAACTTTTTTCTCTCTGAAAGTGAGCACCAACTGCCTTACAGTGGACCTCAAGTAAATACATAGAAATGCTGACAGGTATCAGTGGGACTATCTGTCATGCAATGTTTAAAATCAGGTTGTGGTGAAGAGTAGGTGTCTAGAGTGAGCTCACACATCGTGCATACAAGAAGTTTTCTAGGGATAACAAGTTTATAGCATATATATATTTTTCCCCATGTGGGCTCCCAGCTGGACTTCTTTACTGTCAGACCAACTTGCTAAAAGCACCAGTAATGTCAAAATATAGGATCTTCCTGATTAGAAGTGACCTCTGAAGGGAACTGCTGAAGATTGAGAGCTCACCTGCTTCTGTGGGCTAACCATTGCCTAAGAGGAGGCCATCAGGACCGTGTGCATTTGTGCTGTCATTTGAAGCCTTTCATCTCCTGTTGGTACTACCAAAGTGGAGGAAAAGAGGCTTGTAGAAGAGAAAGATGGGGAGGAGGGCATACCTGTGAAGTCTCTGCTAGTCTTTCCACAGCTTCAGCTCCAGGGTTGGTCCTCTGTCTGCCATTTAAGACTCTTCACTTTGCTTTCCCTGCTCCACTTCATGCCCATCAGCTTGGCTACCGTCCTTCCAGTCCTGGGCTCCTCCTGCTGAGCCCTTTGAGGGGCCAGGCCATCTCAAGGTGGTGCGAGCCACCAGAATTCACAACACAAGCAAGCTATCCCAAGCTGTATGGTTGATGGCTTCCTGGGAAAATGGGTAAGAAACTTCCAAAGTTTAAAAGACAGATTAAAAAAAACAAATCTTATAATTTCTGCTGTTTCTCTGCAGTTAAAATGGTATTTTTTACACTAATTTTTCAGAAAAGACACAGTGAAATGAATACTAAGTCCCTCAGAAGTCTGTGGACATCAAGTACTTCTCTGCCATGGCTTCCTTCAGAGCTCCTGATCACAAACCACAGACAGACAAATTCAAGCATATTTCATTCATTCATCCCATTTCTTTCATGGTTTTTTTGGTGTGTTTGTGTGTGTGTGTGTTTGATTTTTTAAAAAGTAAGATATAGTCTTTCTTCTGGGATTTACAGCCTGATTTTGTAATAATTAGGCAGAGTAAACCATGTGGAGTGTTTTTATGATCTGCTTTAAATGTAAAGCTTTGGAAAGTAGACAATGAAATTATTATTATTTTGCTACACAGCTGTGCTGAAGCACAGGGGAAAGAGGGAAAAGACACTAGTATCTGTTTATTTGGCTTTCAATTGCTATGATAAAGCAAATAACAGCTTTAATCTTGGTCCACAATTGTTAATTGGTAACACCTCAAATTGTAAGTCCTAAAAAACCTCCTAATTAGCAGATAAGCACAGGATAAACTAGGTAGCATTTGTTCCTTTGTGCTCCAGGAGGACCTGTGAACAGACAGCTAAACTTAACATCCAAAAGCATCTGATATACACTACTGATATATACATTTCTTGGATATATACACATATTAAAGCATCTGATTTAATGGCTATATACACGAGAAGCCATGCGTGTATGCGTGTGCACAGTCCGTCTTGTTCTATGTCCGTACAGCACCTAGCACAACGCATTCTCTAGGTGTCTGGGACCCAATGTGAAAAACTATAGAGTATTTTCCAGGAGATTTCTCTGCACTTGGCAGTCTCTGGGTCAGGGCCCATTGGGAAATATTTGCTGTGGCCTCTGCTCTGTAATTTCGGAGAGCTCCCAGGGAGATTCCCTGTCTTTGCTCTTTCATTTACCATCCAAGCCTCTCGCACCACGGGAAGGTACTTGGAGCACCATGGGATAGGAGCAGCGAAAGGGCTGAGAAAGAAAACGCAGATGTGTTAAAGAACCTGTTCTGTGAAAAGGAGATTTCTGGGGAGAGTGCTAGAAATTATACACCCAGGCCAGCAATTCAGGCATCCAAAGCGCACGCTGTAAAGCACAGAGGCCAGAGGCGTTGTGATGAGACGACAGCCTACACTGTAATGAGGAGGCACAGTCAGAGTCCGTTAGCATATGTCTGCAATACAGGTCCAGAATTGGAGGTCACTATCTCTTGCCTGCCCGACGGCCTCCTAAAATGAACTTATGCATCTCGTTTAGTAAATGCCTGCAGCACAAGGCCAGGGCAGGATGGCTGGTACTGCTGACAATCGACATCTTTGCCACAAAAGAGGAAGATTGGTAACTCACGAAGGAAGCAGCTGTGTTTCACTCCTGAGTAACAGCTGGGACACCTAAGGCTGACTGATAAAAGCGGGAGGAAGTAAGACTAACACTTAAAAATTCAGAAAGGACTGCTGGGTGCAGAAGGTGAGACAGTGGCAGAGTGTTTTCCTGAAATGCAACATTAGTTCTCCTGGAGAGATGGATGAGGGAGAAGTTTTGCAGCAGCTGTCCATGCTGCCTTCTTTCTCCTTTCTTTCTCTAAAGCACTGATGTGGACAGAAAGGTCTGGTCACCTCCTTGTGTACGGCTCCTGAGAGAAAGCCACAAAAGCGTTTTGGCATCCCCAGTCCAGCTGCCATGAGCTGGATGTGAGATGTGAGGAGACAGTGACACACTGCCCAGTCTCTTGGCAGTGACATAACTCCAACCCAGGGATGGGACCACATTAGTCCCATAGCAAGGCTGGAGAGAGACAGAACACGCCTTACTAAGGGAAAAGCTTTGTTAGAGGTGAGTGGGTTCCCTCCAGATCTCTCCCGCACCAGGTGAAGCACAACTTGCACCATAAGGCCAGCAAGTGTTTAACAATAACCCTTCTTCGGGGATATCTGCACGGCTGCATGAGGCAGATTGCTGTCTCTTATTAACTAAATAAACAAGCAGCAAAAGTTGAGCAAAACGGAAACACATACACAGCTTGTCTGCAGATAGAGACAAAAGTCTCCACCGCATAGCTGCGCCCAGCTGTCTGGCTGTTACCTGCTTAAACTGCTTTAATTTTGCATTAAGGTCAATGCAGTTGCAGCTTCTCCTCCCCTGTGCAAAATCCGGCTAGGGAAACGCTCAGGTTTGTACTGAGCCCACTTGGATGTGCCAGCTGCACGGAAAGGGTGAGTCCCACCCGGGCTGCGGAGCGGGGCTGAGCAGGCACAGCCTCAGCGAGCACAGGCTCCCCCACAATCACCCACTGAAGTGACAGGGCACCTCCAGTTTCAATCAGGGTATTCTCCTGCCTAATCCCATGCTGCAGGGAGCGCAGAGGGCCCCTGCCCTAGCCCTGCCCAGGCCTGTACTCCTTCCTCCTGGCTTCCCTGCACTGGCTCCCCCTTTAGCAAAGGGTACTTACTCAGCTTACTTACTGCCTCTACCATTTATGCAGCCCTCTTCTTCTCCTTAGGAAATATAGATGGGATGAGTAAACCATCTTTATATATAGTTTGAGGAGTTTGAGTCTCATTTATTACTCTTCAATTTCCTTTAGCTTCTCCTTAGAAAAGATCAGAGTTCCTGACCAAGTTTTGATGCAGCCCATGAGAGTAGCAAGCATAGCTAGACTATGATCGCTTGTGCATAGGAAGCTATTTGTCCTGAACCACATCCTCCATGTTACTCAAGAAGAAGACAAAAGAGAATAAAACACAACAAAACACTTGTCTTGCATGACTTCAAAGTAACTGTTCCGAGGATAATTTAAAGTATCGAGACATTGATTCACTAAACATGGTTGGCCTGCTGATATGTGGGCAGGCCCAGTCACCCATTATTGGTGATTTATTAGCTGTAGGTGCCTCTTTGATCTCCTCCAGTGTGGCGCACTCAATATCCTCCTCCCTCGAGGCAGCTGGGAGGACAGCCCTACCAAGACATTCACATTATTGTGACTTATGATTCATGTCCATGGGATCGTTGCCACTTAGACATCGTACCTCATTGGATTCAGGAGAATCTTCCAGAGCCCTAAAATACATGCAAAACCATAAGTTCCTCTTGGATTGAAAAATTATGATACCAGCACCTCTAAATTGCTTCTAGCAGCTTTCTGTGCTGCCTCTGGCTCAGAAGTGCTTAGTTTGCTGACAAAAATCATAGACTCGTACACAGTGGAGATGGAAAAGCCCTGCTAGGTTCAGCTAGTCCATTTCTCCTACCAGAGAAGGAATATTCCCAGCAATCTGTTTTCCCTGCTACTTTGTCTTGTCTATTTTTAAACGTCCCATGTAGCAAAAATACATTTAGATCATCAGGATTTCAGAGCCAAGTTAGCTGTGGAAGTACCAGCTGTAGCCTAACCTGCTCTGTCTGGTGGCAGCAGCTAAATTGCTCTCTGCTGCCTTTGAAGTCAATGGTAAAAGTCTTATTGGCTTCTGTGGGAGCATTCTCAGGCCTTTGGTACGAATGATTAAAGCAAATAGCTATGGAGCACTGATAAGCCATTCTTACACTATCACTTTCCAGGCTGTAACTGCATTTTAATAGGCAAGAAATTGTCTCGGCAGCAGTCAGGGTGCAATAATTGCAAAGCCATGTGGAGCACAAGACAGACTGGGTCTGCACAGAAGTGACTCCCACCATGACGATACGAAATTATATCCACAAGCCCAGACAGGTTTGGTGGAGTACATGATCCAATGGGAACAGTTAGAGGCAGTCCTTTTTGTACCTCCTCAAACTGTAAAATCTATCAGAGGTCAACTCAGCTTGTAGATGTGTTTTCCCTTTTCAACAGTCTTTAACATAATGAATGAAGGGGGTTGGGCTCATGAGGATACCCCTTTTACCTGCCTTTCACACTTCAGCTAGATTATAGCATATGTATGGCACAGCCCTACTATTTTAGCCAAAAAAACCAAACAAACTCAAAAAACCCGATCAGCTGTTGCATCACAGAAGTTAAGAAGTTACCATATAAAACTTGACTCACCTTCTCCAGGAAAAAATTTAAACAGCTACCCCACGAGATGGAGCACTCGGCAGTGGCAGTGACATGATCCCAGCGAAGCTCAGTCCTTTGCTCTCTTTTTATTTCAGTAACAATGGCAGGTAGTCAGAGCCAGGGTTGGTTTTAATTTAACAGTTGTAGTGCTCTGCTGGGACAGCTTCCTCTGCCTCCACATTTCCTGTCTGGAAGTTCTCCCAGAAGGATGAATTAACCAATATATGACCTGTATGGGAAATGCACTTTATTGAAGCTATTTTTCTAGGGTGGAGCTGAACAGCTGTTTAACAGTCCATAGCTGTTCTATGTGAAAGACAGTAAAAACATACAAAATGAACTATATTCAGGTACAACTGGGCTGTAAGGAGGCAGCAGATAATTACCTTAGACTGTAATTTTTGCCCATATGCAGAGGGTAGCGTGTCAGCATGGGGTACCACACCATGACAGTAAGCACAAGGTAAGGGCACCTTGCTTTTGCCCTCCCCATAGCACCTTCTTGTGACATAAACATGGAGAGATTAACACCATCCAACATCCTAGCAAGGAAGACCCATGTGCTAAAGCTATTTAGGCAGAGAATCTTGCCCAAGAACTCTGTTTGACACGATGGAAGCAACAAGTGACACAGCCCTGGTATCACTATGGGGACAGCTGTGCCTGAGATCGAGTACAATTCAATCCTCTTTTTTTGTAGAAGACTTCGACAATCATAGCAGTTGTGTCACAAAAACAGTCCCACATTAATTTCAAGTAGTATCTGTAAGCACCTCCGGGCAAATTACGCTCTCTGGGTGTATGTAGGGAGCTACTTGCTGCTGCAAGCCAGCACTGCCATCCGTGGGGCACAGTCCCACTGGGGATGGCTCCAGGGTTTGGAGGAGTATCTCTGGGTGGCAGCACAAGGCTGCACAGCCGAGGCACCACCAACGTGCAAGATCAACGCTCCCAACATCTGTGTCCAGAAACCTCAGTAAAGCCCCTGCTTTCCAGTCACATCTCTGCCTCTCTCCCACAGCAGGTTACCAGCATAATTAAGTTATTGCAAATTTACATCAGGGCTGAAGAGATGAGAATCTGAACAGAAGCTTTAAAACCACTTTCCTTTTTTTTTTTTTTAAAAGCCTGACATAAAACACCAGTCAGATTTACCATGAGTTTCCTGCATGTGCACATGAGTTATACGCACAGTAAGTGTCCCGTCATCATGAATTCTACCGATGTGCTCTTTTTAACGGCACTGATCATAGGGAATTCATTTGGTCTTCATATAGCTGTCACCTGTATTACCAGAGCGATTTCATTCTAATTTAGCATTACCTAATGGTGAAGATAAAGTTAAGTGTTAGACATGTGAGTCTTTTCTTGGCTTCTCTCTCTCTCTGACACAGCAAGAGTACGACTGCAGGGTGTTTTATGACCAATAATTCAAAAGAGCAGGGAGAAGAAGGAGCTGCAAATATCAACTGCTTGTCAATCATCCACAGGCTTTCAGCTCAAATGGTTCTACCCGGACCTCTGATCTTTTCTTCTGCTGCCTCTGATCCCCCTGTTTGTTTGGAGTTCTTTAGGTACTGCAACCATCAAAAATACATTTTTTAAAAGGTTTGAGTTTAGGAAACCTGCAGTGGTTACCCACAACGATAGGAAAATGTGGTACAGAAAGCTGTACTTAATGGCTGCAGTATAGCAGCCAAATTACAGCCAGCCTGTCGGGGTGCAATGATGGGGTAACCCTACAAGCTGGCTGAACATATGAAAATGCTGTGGGGAAATGGAGTCGTTTTTACAACACCACTTACACAGCAACAAGGGATTTGTCTTCCCAAATCCCTGTGCCCCCCGCTTCCCCCAGCTCCGAAAGGTAATCATTCTGTATATATCACCGGCTTGTTTAAACTGGAGATGAAAAGCTACAAAAGTACAACTTAATTGAACCCTGTATTGTGTTATTACAAATGCTGCCGACCTCACTTGCAGTCCATTATCAGAGGGTTCTGCTGAACGCTTTAATTAAAGACAATAAGGCTAATAAAAAGGCATCATTTTCCTGTCTCCAGCGCTGCTGGAGAGTTGGGGCTGATGAGATTATTTCCTGCTAATGCTCTTCTGTTGTTGTTGTTTTTAAATCTTTTTCTCCCCATGGTTTGCAAATACTGTCTGAGCCTGAGTTGTACAAGATTCATTAAGAACAAGAATAAAAGAATCGGTTTTGTTTCTAAAATGCTCACTAGTATTTGATGAGCAGAGCCCTTCTCCCAGGTGATCCCTGGTGCCCAACCCCAACCATAACTGCCTTTTGCTGCCAGATCCAGTGCCAGTGAAGGAAAAATCTTCCCTGCACAGACACAGGTACAAACTGACTCATGGACATGCTGCTCTGCCCGCAGCACCCATCTCCAGCCCTCCCCTTTGCGGGGAGGATGACAGCATGATGATGGTGCTCCTCACCAGAGGCTGAGATCTAGCCCCACGTGAGTAGTACAGCACCTCACCATAATTAACTTGCTGCTTACTAATGGCCCATATGTGCCATCTCTATTTACTTCCATACTGATAGTACTAACGATACCAAACCAGCAGCGTTTCCCAAACCAATTAAGGCAGCCTCACTCAGCGGCTTTGTCTTTCCAGCTTTGGTCCAAAGGAACAGAAGAGAAGGGGGACAATGCAGGAAGGCACCTCCCGAGGGATAAGAGAAGCAGGTTGGTCTCTGCCTTTGGATACACAGGGAAGGCACACCACCCCCTGTCTACATCCCTCTGCCTTCAAGGTCACCTGCATGGGTTTGACCTCATCCATCCCTTGCATAGCACAAACAGGGGGTGCTGCAAAAAGGGCAATGAGAAATCACCTGGTGCTCATTGCATGGATGCCTTTACAGACTAAGCACATCCACCCACCAGCAAACAGGCCGAGCCCAGCAATTCCTCATACGCCATCCACAAAACGGTTAAAACTTCACTAACAATCCTGGCCATATTTGAACAGGAGACCTAATGGCAATTGGCATTGTAGTCCTGCTGTGAATAAGCCAAACCATCCAGTCCTACTGTGATTAAAAACTCCTTCTTGGATAAGAGAACAAGCAGCCAGACGCTAAGTAGGTGAACTTTGCCCCTGCAAGGAAGAGAGCAAAGCACTAACCACTGAGCCAGCCCAGTTTGCCAAGACTTCTGTAGGGAAGGAACTTTTACAATTAAATACAGCAAAAGGTTTCTTCCACTGTGAGCCTCTGAACGTGGATTGAAAGAAGCAGAGTCGAACGTGGAAGCCAAGTTAAGAAAAGGAAAAAAAAAAAGAAAGAAAAAGTCTTGATCTGAAGGTTGCATGCTCAAAGTAGCTAGAAACCCCATCAAGTGACTGAATGGGAGCAGCGAGAGGCGGGCAAAGACCACAACTCCTCCCTGGGTAAAGGATGAAACCGTAATGTGGAGGAGACTGACCTAGTTACATATTTCTTCTTCACTCTCCCTCTCTCTCTCTCACTGCTGCAGTTGCCAGGTTGGGATATAGCAAAGCACATTGTAAACGAAGTTTCTGCCATCCCAGCCGAGCAACAGAGAAACTAGGACCTCTGTAGATCTGTGCATCTCAGGCAGCACCATCTCAGGCCCCTTTGGAGAGACGGCACTTGCCTATGCCACATTACTGTATCTGAGGTGGCTCTCCCTGTGTTTCCTTCATGTGTCAACAGCTGCATGTCATTTTTGGCACGGTAGGGAAACAGCCCACAACCTGCTGAGACATGTAGCTCCACCCTTCCGAGCATGCAGCAGAGGCACATGCAAATTGAACAGACTCTCTCCACACACACTGTGAGACCCAGGGAGTCTTTGGAGGCCAGGAGGCTTGGAGAATCACCCGAGAGCTGGATCCCTGCACCCCTGATCTCTAAAGCATCCACCATTACTGCGGACTTACAAGACTGACAACCTAAAACCTAGCAAGTTGAGATGGGGTGCAGGGAAAGCTTTGCTCTTGATGAGCAATTAGATAAAGGAGCAGCTGCCAGGAGAGATAAGAGAAACTACCAAGGGAAGCATTTCCAAAAGATGAGTAAACCCTTTGGGGAAGACCGTATTTTAGAAGAATCGATGCTAAATGTAGGAGTTTTAATCACTTGTGGGGAGTCTCCAGTCTGTAACTTCTGATTAGAAATGAGAGGAAAAGAACACTGAAACCTTCTGAACTTTCCACCATGCAAAACTACTGACGGGATTTTTTTGGCTCAGGAGTGTTTTTGAGATGTGCATATCTTGTCCTCAGTGAAAAAATGCTTTGACAGGGGGAGAACTGGGGGTGATTGTGAGGACATTCACACTGTCAGTCACAGCTACCCGCTCCAGCCGAAAGAAGGGATCTCCAGAAAAAGAGTGGTGTAGATGCTGAGGCAGATGCTAAGCAAATATGAAGCCAGGCAGAGCTCATTTTGTAAACAGTTGCTGTGACTCCACTTTTCAGCATCACCCACACATTTAAAGCCCTGCTCCTTCCTCATCAGCATTTTCAGAATAGGGTAAAAGGAGAGGTTTACCTGTATGTTGTGGGTTTATCTCTCTGGACTAGCTGAGGTGACCCTGGGTCCTGTGGACAACCTAGTAGAGCATTTTTTCCAATGCATCAAGTAAACATTGCTGTTATGGACATATTTTTCCAGTTCTGGAGTTCTGCGCTACGAGAGGATAGATCCAAAGCAAAGACCCAGTCTAAACCCTCTGCCCTTGCATTTCTCATTTGTGTTTCATAACCTGAAATACTTACAGGGGTACGGTGTCCTACCTATACCTCCAGCAATGCCTGTGGCCCAGGCTTTACCTTGTAACACACAAGGAGAGCCGTGCCGTAGAGCAGGCAGAAGGGGCTGCCAGCAGTCCCTGCCTCCCACTGCCCACTTCAGCTTGCAAGGGGCAGTGGGAGACTGGTCACATACAGCTGGGGCCAGCACAATGGGCTGTCACTCTTGTCAAACGGGAGTATAATTATGGAGGGTTGTCTCAAACACAGCTGCCCGAGCTATTCGAAAGCTGCCACATGCTTGTTCTGAATAGGGAACACCATGGTCCACCAGTGCAGGAGCAAAGCCACCCCTTTCCCTCACCGCTGCCCCAGATGAAAGCTTTGGAGCCAGCAATCATTTCAGCTAGGTCAGTGGTTGGGCACCTCTTTCCAGGCTTCCCAATCCACAATTTGCTCGCTGAGCATCTTGAACAGAGGGAAAGGGGTGGGTCATTATAGACATGTCCTCAGGAAGAGATAAACCCATTACATGTATTAATAACCTCTATGATCATCGCTGTGTGAGACTGGGTGTTTATGAGAAACAGCTCCTTTGTAAGAATTGCCCAAACACAAGGTGGGGTGAATACCAGATTCAATAGGTGAACCAAAAGATTTGGAGGAGGGAAACAGTACAAGCATAAGCTGAGGTTTGAGGCAAGGGGGAAAAATAAAACAATATTCAATGCGGGACAACTACAAATAACTCATTCAACCCCAAAAGGAATTTTGTTTAAACTGAGTTATTATTTGACTCTTTTATTTTCTTTTAAATAATGAGGTCCTCTTTCATATTTTAAAGTGAAAAAGACTATGCCAAAATGAAAGTTTAAAGTTTAACATCTAAAGATTTTGTCTCAGAAATTTTCACCTGATAAAGAAAAGGCACATCCCATCCTGAAACCTGCAAACCAGTCCTTCCAGCCTGGCTGACTCTCCTCCCTCCATCTCTCACCAGTGACATGCACTGACTCCAGTTCATCAGCAGTTTCCATCTTCCTGCAACTCTATTAACTGTCAAAATTTGCAAAACTGCTGTGCACCCATGTCTGCAGGAACCAGAATTTTCTGTTCTCCCCACTCCCTTCTTCGCTGCCCCTTCTGCTCCTCAATGCTCCCCATCTGCCTTTTCTGCTCAGAAGTCCTTCTCTTCATTTCCCACACGCACACAAACACATTTCTTTTTCATCTGCAACATCTGTACAGTCTGACTGGCTTCCTCAGTACTTTTTCATATGTACAAACTCAATAAATAATGCAAGTGAGACACCACTTAATTATTTTCTCAGCTAGTCACATAAGGAGCAGTTTGGAGCGAGGACCCGAGGTGGCGAGGGGCAGCGTGCTCCCTCCCGAAGGCAGTACTACTGCTCCCCCTGCCTCCCACCAACCCACCCTCCAGCTTCCCAGCACTTCACAAAATTTAATTACTCTGCTAACATGTCCCATATGCTCGGTGGCAGGCAGGGAAGGCTTTAATTACATCTGCTCTAGACATGCTGGGGAGCACTGATTCCCCACTCCCACAGACCCAACACAGCACCCATGGGGACAGGGTTGCTGCCAGAACCATAATGGTAGCTCAGCATCAGGCACTGAGCACCAAAATATCCTCTTTTTCCTCCTTCTGCCCCTTCACACACACATCCACAGCTAGCTGCAGGGCTGCAGACAAGGGAGGGCTCTACTCTCCAGAGGAAGGCAAATTGTCCCTCTTACAAAGTGCTGACCGTCACTGCTAATGAACTGATTAACAATCATTAATAATTAGAAAGCTCTTCCACACCATTGCTCATTTGTACAGTGCTTGAGAGACATCATCTCTCACTTGGGAAGTGGAGGACAATACCTGTCCCCAGCTGGCCTTCCTCTTCGCTCCATCCTCCCAGCACACCACCATCTGATCAGCTGGCTTTTCCCCTCCTTCTCCCATCCCATGTTATTTTCATTTTCACAGCTGCCTCTCCAATTGCTAATTTCATAGCCATCAGGTGTTGCTGAGGTGGCATGTAGTCAAAACCATTTTGGGGCACAATACATCAGGCAGTAGACAAGGAGCAGGCAAGAATTTGTTTGACGTGACACTGTTATGCAAACCTGCTCACAGTACCTGAGGTGCTTCATGCAACTGGATTGCATTTTTCTGGAGACAGAAATCCTTTTTTTAGGGGAGGAAGGGCTAGAGGCAGGGGAAATCCTTTCATTCAGGATCATGTTTAAGCGTGAGAGTAGAATAGCTATTGTAGT
The DNA here is from genome assembly GCF_000703405.1 of Apaloderma vittatum. Lineage (NCBI taxonomy): Eukaryota > Metazoa > Chordata > Aves > Trogoniformes > Trogonidae > Apaloderma > Apaloderma vittatum. The sequence goes on along the minus strand of NW_009708413.1, from coordinate 45,215 downwards.
CCCTATACTTTTATTGTGGTTTGTGTGATCCAGCCTATAATCTGTTCCACATCTTATACTGCCTTGAGTTTGATCAAGTCACATTTGAATTGTGATATTCTGATTTGCTGACTGCCTTGTGGTGAACCACCTCCTAACAGCTATGGTTAATGTTTTGAACAACATCCAGTCATTATTGTTTGCAAACTCCTCAGGCAGAGGGGCAATTTCCAAGGATATTGTGGGTAGGAGATATTCCACAAGAGGATGCCTTTGAAGACCATTTTCCAAAGTGTGGGGTATGAATGTGCATGTACACACAATTTGTTTGATAAACTCCCTGGGCTTCGCCCATCACAGATCCAGCTGTAAGGTCATGGTTAGGAGCAGGAATAGCTCTGCTTTCCCAGGGACTAAGGATTGTGCCAGGGTCTCGATGACAAGATGAACTTTAAAGGTCCCTTCCAGCCCAACACATTCTATGATTCTTCCACACACCATAGATTTCTAAGCCCCATTACAGCCATTTGCAGCATCCATCAGCTTTCCTGCTGTGTTAGAGAATCCCTGAGCCAGCCTGTACATACCTGACCGTCCAACCATGGGCCATGCTGTGGGTGTGGTTTGGCAGCAGAGGAGAGATGCAGGCAGTGCTGCACTGAGCAGTAGAAGAGCATTCCACACCAGGGCAGGAGGCGTTTCCTCGTAGCTGTGTTCTTCGTCCTCCTGCATGAGCCACTCTGCTTGAAGAAAAGCCACATTGCCCATGTTTCCAAAACACTTCTGCTCCTATGGAGATGCTGCAAGCTGCATTGGAGCTTGCTTTCCCCCTGCACTGAGTAGAGTCTTGCCCCATAAGCAAACTCTGGAGTTACGAGTGCAAAGATCATGGCTTGCAGCATCATCTCCCTTCCTTCCTGTCCCCCACCACTCTGGAGCTGCTACATGGAACATGAGATGAGCATGTGCTCAAGATCCACACCACCAATTTCTCTTGTGAGAGGGAGATAATCCACAAAGCACTGAGCAGAAAGGTGGCACAATACATTCTCTTCCAACAGATGTTAATCCCAATGCCCTTTTTGCTCCACCGTGATGTCCCAGTGAGGTTTCATACATGCAACACTCCTCCAGGAGAGCATCAGTCTAGACAACTCCCTCCCTTTCCCAAGAGTACCTACATTACATAAACGTACCTGGGTTCCATGCCAAGGAATGGACGTGCAGCCAGTCCAGCTCCACTCTAAGGTTTGCATATAAGCCAATTCCCTTTTCAGGACCATCATGACTTCTTTTTAGCCTAGAGCCTAAAATTACCACCCAATCTGAAGGAAGGAAGTGGGTAGAAAAGGGAATAAAGGAAGCACACAGAACGTAAAGTCAGTACTCGGGACATTTCAGCTAGAAAAGCTCAGGCTGCACTTTTGAATGGCTCATCCCCCAGTTTAGTTGCATGGTAATAGGAGATCTTGCCCTCCTCTGTTTTATGCATTTCAGTACTGCCTCTACCCTTTGGGTGAATCAAATTGATTTAGTCCAGTCTCCCAGTTCAATTTCTAGGGCTGCTCAGCCAGGACTCCCTAATCTGTGAACAGGATTTCATTGTGGCTGGGTACTTCTGATCCTTCAATTTATAGCTTGACATTAAATTGGGCTCCAGTGATGCAGGGCCGCTTAGATTATGTGTCTAAAAGATCAGGCGGGTGTAGCTCCCACGTTGGGAAGATAGAGGTATTCTTGGAGACACAAGCCTCCCTCCCAGAGTGAAAATAATCCTGTGGCATCCTGCCTGTGTGATCCAAAAGGCTGTGTTTTTGAGAGCAGGATAAAATCTCGTTCAGGGGGAAAAAGAAATAAATCCTCATGGAAAGCTGGTCTGCAATTAAAAGCAGCATTTCTTTTAAAGTGCCTGTTCTTTACTTGCACACAATGAAATTAATTGAACAGCTGAAGTTGTTTCAGCCTCCAAGCCTGTTTTTCCATTTTAGAGGACAGGAACTTTTGCAAAAATATCCCACAGTTGTGGGGTTTTTTCCATTCCTGGGGGAGAGGTAGACAATACAAAACCACCTAATTGCAGAAGCAACGCTTGGAAATACAAACCTCAAATCTAATGCCATGTAATGGTCTTAAACCAGGGCTTACCACTGCCAGGCATAAAGAGATGCTGCCACCATTGCTCCCACATAATGGTCTTGTCCAGGTTGGTGCTGTGAGCTGGCTAGCCAGGTCTGAGCTGTGATGAAGGCATTTCTGTCCTTCCTGTCTGAGAGCAGAGCAGACCTCCCTAGCACACATTTTAAGAGCAACCAGGACTGTACAAGCAGTGAGCTCCGCTTTTGGCAGAAGATGACCTGCCAGTCCTTCTGTAGTGCCTTTTATCCTGTGACCTCAAAACACTGCACAAGACACAGGGGCCAAATACACCTGGTAAACTTTTCAATCCAAAATATCCAAGATAATGTAAAGGCTGCACAGCAGCCTGCCAGAGGTACTTCTGCTGCATGCAGCATGGGTGTGAGCTGTATGCCCTGAGGTACAGCAAGAAAACACATGGAGATGCTCGTGAGGGCAGAGCTAGCTGGAACAGTCTGCACAGGACCGAGCAGTCTGATCGCTGCTGCCTTTTGGGCATGGCTCCCAGGCTGAGCTAGCCTCCAGAAAGTTTCCAGGGACATCCTGGAGACAATCCAAGACAAAGCCCGGAAGCAGCTCAGTGAAGGAGTGGCACGAACAATGGGATTCCCTTCTCCGGTGCCCGCCCGGTCCCTTCCTGCAGCACCCAGCACAGCTGCCCAGCTCTGCACCAGCCTCCCTCTCCCCAGGAGCCTGACTCACAGCACGGTAATGCCCAGGCAATGTCCCCTTCTCATGGGTAATTTCCTAGGCCCTGTATTGTTTCAGGGAAACATGCATTTGGCCACTAATGTTTTCCGGCATATCAGCGAGGATGGAAATAACATTTTTTTCCAAAGAGTCTTTCTCTACTGTGTCATGAGAAAAATATGCAGGGTGTGTTTCCTCACTCTTAATGCGAAAGGCTGCTGTGTGCAAAGATGGTAGAAGGGCTTGGGAAGAGACCTCAAGGACCCAGTATGTCAGGATCAAACCAGCCGCAGGGTCACTGCATGTGCCCACAGCACTGTGCAGAGCGTGCAAAGAGCACAGAGCTCACCTGAGAGCCAGGCTCAGCCCAGGGATAGCTACATGAACCCGAGGAATCACACATCCCCACCCCTGCACCTCTCTGCTCTGTCTGTAAAATCTAGGGAGGGCTCTGGGGAACCAGGCTCTGTGCGGGAGAAAGCCCCTCGCACCAGGGGTATGAGCACCCCAGAGCCACCTGTTCCCCAGCAGCAGAGTGGGGAGGCCAGGTTGTGCCTTATGCCCGCTTCTCACATCCTATCGACTGGACTTGGCTTCTTGAGCAGAGAGACAGGAACTACTGCTAAAAATTATCCCACCAACCTCCTGGTGGTCTTATGGACTATCCAGTAAGGTCTTATTAAATTCCAAGCCAAACTGTGTCCAGTTATAGTAATTACTGAATATTTAAGAAACAGAAATTGGTTATTTAGAGCACACTAACAAACATCTCATGGAGAATTTTATGCTCTTTAATTACTACGCAATACCTGTCCCTTTAGTGACACCCTCCAACCTTGATTTATGTATTAATTTGCATCTATTCTTCTATGTTCCAGCCTTTTAGAAAAGTAGAGAAATTACAAAATTTAAAAAAAAAAAGAGAGAGAGCAATTCTCCTGTTGAGGGTTGGGCCCTGTGGACAGAGAAAACCCCATTAAAAGCAGGTGGTATGCCAGCTTTCCCCATCCCTGTGTGGAAAGCCCAAATGCTGCAGCCCATCACTGCAGTTTTGCATGTCGTGCCAGACCCAAACCCAGCCCCATGCCTCTGCGCACACAGCCCTGACCTCCACAACCCCCATCACTCCCACCCTAGGGCTCAAACGCTCCAGAAACAAAAAAAAAACAAAAAAAAAGAAGAAAAGAAAAAAGCTAAGTCAAGCAAATCATGCCTTCACTGACCGATGTGCATCCTCAGGAACTAGGGCAACACCTGCCTGGAGCTCATTTCCCTGCACGCGGCGAGAGCCGCGGCCAAGTCCAAATCCGGGGCCTCTGTGCTAGCCGAGAGCCGTAACCCCAGCTGTGCTCTCCAGCTCGCTGCCTGCCTTATTAGCACTAAACAGCATCCTTATTTAACACACTTCAATTTAGAGTGGAATGGATATTTCTTACTTCAGAAAGTCTCACCTGCCTCTCAAATGGCTCTTGGCACGCTGCCCGTTCTCACTCTCGTTTTGCCTTTAACAAGGCGAGCCTCGTTCCTCTCGAATGGAAAAGAGCTGTCAGGACTTGATTGAAAGTTTGGAGTCCTTCCCCCTCCCTATCCACTTAGATGCCACAAGAGCCCCCAAATCTGTACAGCCTTCTTATTGCCAGGAAAGAAAAGTTTTTGCCAACACATCTCCCAGGTTCCTCATCACAGAAACTGAAGCTAAAACATTTAACAAAGGTACCGACTATCAGTGCAAGAAACAAAAGGGGGGAAGACGAGTGTTGTTTGCCAGGGCTTGCCTGGCCTCCTGCTACCCCTGCCCTCATTTTTTTCCTCCATTGCTGCATCTTTAGAACATCCAAGCCCAAGGTAGAAATATCTAACAAGTCAATTTTTTCTTTTCCTTCCCATCCCCAACCACACTCCTTCCGCAGGTAGCTTGAAATGCAGCGATCCAAGAGAAAAGAGCATCACTCACTGCTCCCACTTTCCTAACAAGACCTCATTATGGTGCAGGGAAAACTTGACCTTGTCAGAAGTGTCAAGCCGAGGCACCGCATTTATTCCTCGCACAGTCCCCTTCGCCTATAACTTAGCGGGTGCTGCAGTGAGGTTATTCTTTCCTGCTTTGATTGTCACAGGGAGTAAGCTTTTCTTTTTTTAACAAAGCTATTTTAAAACAGATGCTTAACTCTCTTTGCTATTTTAAATGATGCATAGGAAAAAAAAAAAACACAGCAGAGCCACAGCTTAGCACAAAGACTGATGAGCAAAAAACAGTGTGCTCCTACCTGTGTACTGAGGGATCTCAGTGAAAGGGATCCACAGGAGACTGTTTTGAAGAAAATGGCACCATTTGAGCCATAACATGGTCATTCAGCTGGGAACAACTGCAAACCTGCAAGAGGCTTCCTTGGTTTGATTTTGCAGGTCAGTAGATACTCATGGTCATCTCCAAACATTGTGAACTGAGGTGAAGAGTGGGATGGAGGAAGGCTGCTGGGCACCATGTGTTTCTGGCTGTGCTGTGGGATGGTGGCTCGGCTGTAAGTTGGGTGAAACACCCTCCACAGCCACAAGAGGGAAGAATTAGAAACATACAATGCACAACACTCAGAAAATGGATTTCCACCTCCATGCCCAACAGGAGCGAGGTAGAAGCCATTAGATATCAACCACTCCAGGGGCTCAGCCTGGATTTGCACTGTCATCTGGAGGTAGAAGGGTTTACTCTATGTCTATTTATCGTTTTGGTACACAGCAGATTATAAACCCAATCTCTGAAGTTACAAAACCATATAGTCAGTGTTTATCTATGGTATTTGATTATTACGAAGTTGTTCATGCTCTGCAAATATGTTTTCTGACAATCAGCTGGCATTTACTTTATAGACATCTGTGTTATTAAACACACAGAGAGAGGGGATTTATGGAATGTAGCAGCAAATGGCCCTCACTCAGTCTATAAAGCGTCGTGAGCACTTTCTAGCTGTTCCACTGAGACTTGTTACCGTGGGTCTAACTTTCACCTAGACCAAAGAGATGCTGCATCTCACAGAATTCCCTCCCCTCCAGCAGACGAGGCCATGCTGCCTGCTAGGTAAAGGCATCTTGTTTCTCCAGCTGCATCGATGCTGCTGTCTGGCACTGAATTATTTAACTTCCCCTCGCTGTGAATGGAAATGATCTGCAGTTTAAATGGAATGAAGAGAAGTTTGCATCAAAGGCACCTTAACTCAGTCAAACACACATTGGAGACTTCCTTGCCTGTGACTGTCAGGGGTAATAACCAGAGCTCTGATCAAACAAAAGGCCCTTCAGACCCACTTAGTCCCTGTAATGGGCAGATTCACATCTCCTCTTCCAGCTGTCGGGGAAGGAAGTATTTAGAGAGGTTGAATCGGAGGGAGATGGGGATATTGGGCTGTGCAACATGAAAGACTTTCCCATAGTTTGGAGGTTGATGTAGTGGTGGCAGCTCTGGGCTTACTCAATGCCCACTTTCTTGTGCAGGCTGGCAACACCCTCCGTTTTCCTCCTGACCTGCAGGAGAGAAGGGTCAGTGTTAGCAGCACTCATGTTGGCTAATTCATATGCAAGTGTAGGGCTATTACAGCTGTCACTGGTGCATCAAACTCCAGCTTTCTCATTTCCTAAACCTTTTCTGCCCAAAATCCACCACCTCCGATCAACCCTCTTTAACATAACTGAACCCAGCAGCTCTACACTCTACCCATCACCACATCCTCCCATCTGCTCCCATACTCAGGGCTTCTTTTCCCACCTCCTCCATGCTGCTGACGTCGGGACCACTGCAGACATCGAACCTCCTTGGATGGTGGAGTCCCTCTGCCAGTCACACGGTGATGGGGAACACTGGTCAAGTATCCTCACTGGTACCACAGGAAAGATGACATGGAGTTGAATGCAAATCAGGAATCTCCTAACAAGGGTCATGGTAGAGACCTGGCTGTGAAAAGCCTTTCCTGGTAGCAGAAATGCCTTGGTGCTCTGGGGAGACCTTGAAGTCAAATTAAAATTTGTCAGCATTTGAAGAATGAGGGATTCTGTCTGTTCCCCAGTCCTGTCCTCCCACATGTAAATTCTCCCCTCCCATGCTACCCTGTGATCTTCCTCCTAGGTCAGGATGCCTCCTTTTGGGGATGCTGTTGGAGGGAAGCAGAGGGATGTTCTGGCATCACACAGCCAAGCTCTGCCAGCACCAGCACCGCACCAGGGCTCAGGCTTCCTCTACTGCCCCCACCGCTCCCCTCCCCCCCCAAGTTGGTAGCATTAAAAGGATTACTGAACAAAATGATGAGAGAGAAGGGATTACAGGGAATTACCAGCTTTGATGCCCTCCTAATTAATTACTGGTCAGACATATGAAAGGATGGCTCCAGCACACCCCACGACAATGAAGAAGAAATGACATGCGTAACTGGAAGGCAGCTAGGAAAGGCTTTGGTAAATGCCAACACTTATTTGCTGATGCAACTTTCTTCCCAGATAGGGCTCCTTCAGCAAGTGGTACCTGAACACGACGGCTGCTATCATCTGCAGAGTTTGTGTTCCTCTTCATACTCGCCTTTTTTCTCTTCCTAATGCTCTCACCTTCTTGGGTGATTTGCAGCAAAGGCAGCTCTACACCAAACCCTGGGGCTGGCTCCAAAGATCACCCTCTTCTCTCAGCAGACTGGGAAAGCTGATGCTTACCTGGTGACTGAGGGAAGCCGGCTTTTATTGCACTAGGCTGGGGTGACTAATCAAAAGGTATTTTTCTTAAAATTCTTATGGATTGAGGCAATCATCACAGCAATCAGAGCAATCCCACAAGGAGGGGAAAGAGGAGGCATGTCATTTCAGCTCTGCTCTCTAGAGGAAGAGATAACAGATCTATTTTTCTGTGTTTCCTGGCCTGAAAGGAAAGGCTGTTCTTATCCCTCCTAAGCCACTGTTTACTGGGAACTGGGCAACTTCTATTTTATTGTTTAATTCTCAAAGTTACACCCCTCTAAATAAGAACTCATGGCTAGTCTTCACATATTGGGCTTTGCACCCTCTCCAGTACCCTGCCCCTGCAGTAAGAAAAAGCCACCCTATAGTAATAGGTTGGTTTTACCAGTCAAAGCCATTTTTCCTGAGAGCAGAGCTCTGGCTAGTCCCACTGCTTTGCGGGGCCTGTTCCCACCTCCTTCCCTGACAGACCAGTTCTTCAGCAGGCTCATGGTGCCACCTTAGCAGAGCCAACCCCAAAGGATTTGTGATGCCTGACTAGGTGACACGTGTCTCCCTACTGAATTCCACGCCTCAGGTAAGGTGTCCCATGATTTCAGGGTGCCCAGCCTTCCTGAAACAAACTCCATGCCCCGGGATCCCACAAGGACACCATAAATCCCAGTGAAGTTCTTTGATAGAGCACCAGGAGTCCCAGCTCAAGCCAGATGTTTCCAGGTTACCTGTAAGTAAAGTGGCTGTTTCCAGAGTCCTTGGCCCCAGGTACATCTTCAGTCCTTGTCTCTGCAAGCATCTCAATCTTGCTTCCTCACCCAGCTGAGCATTTCCATCCTGCCGAGTGATTTAGTTCTGGCTTGGGAAGTGCAGGTTCTCCTTTTGCAAGCAACACAGAGCTCAGCAGCCCTGGGCTGGTCACTGTCCCATCTTTAAGCTCAAAGAGGGTGTGTGGTCACAGCAGGTTTCAGACTTGAAGGTTTCTACAGGATGTGGCTGAACATCATCTCTTTTCGCATCACAACTTCCCCATGCAGCTCCCCTCACTGCAGGATCGTTCCCCAACAGACTTAACACCAGAACACTAGAGCCAGTTTCCTTTTGTGACCCATAAAGCCTTTCCGCAGACAACTCAGACAAGACATTTACACCAGCTCCAAGATTCTCCAGGTCTGTCCACATTGCCTATTTTTTTCTTTTTTTTCTTTTTTTTTTAACCCAAACAAATCTGCAGCACCTTCAAAATTAATAAAACAAAGACAGACAAGGCAAGCTGCCACTAAACACCACCTGCTTGGAAAAGATCAGCTAAAATTATTTGCTGCTGCACAGTAAATTTCTGTGTGCTTAGTCCTCTGTGCTGTATGTGACCAAAATGGAGGAGGATGCAGAAATGGAGGGACTGGCCGGCATCACCTCCCTCACTGCATGGGGCATTTTGGCTCTGCTGCAGCTGCAATTTGCACCGTATGTTCTGTAAGCAGCAAAGCAGGGATGGCCGTAACCTTTTCCTTGCTTCAGGAGCTGAGAAACTCCAGTGGGGGAGCCCAGAGACCATCCTTCTGCATCCAACTGAGAGTTTATCAAAAGGCATCACTCCAGCTGCTGGGACAGGCAGGCGGCTGCAGCACGTGAGCTCTGCTTTTGCCTGGAGGACAGAGGCTCTTCTCTGTGCAGAAGAGGTTAAGGGCAAGCAAGAGCTGGCGAAATTTCTGAGAAATACCAGCACGCTGGTTTTGACAAATGCACAAATTGGAGCTGATATGGAATGCAGATATATGTAAACACGCGTGAAATTATCCCATCTCTCCTGCATAATGTAACCTCGCAGCCACAAAGGCTCTGAGCACTCTGGCGAGGGCAAGCCAGTTAGATCCATTCGAAGCAGGGAAAAGACACTGAAAAGACACCAGACAAATGAGTGGGAAAAGAATAAGGGAACAAGACACCTCATCATTAAGTTGAACAAGGTCCTGCCTGGCAGCAGGACACCCGACCTCCGGGACTGGAGCTGCTGGTGCCTAGGAGCCCAGGGGCTGAGCTGAGCCACCTGCTGCCTCCTGAGTTTGTAAGGGATAGATGATCTGTGAGGGACACAGGCAAGAGATACTTTTCTTCACAAATGTACTTTGCTGCATGCACAGACACTAAGGGCCACTGTCCTCAGGGAAAGCCTTCCAGACTCCAGCTGCAGGCTCCTGGCTTCCCTTCCTCCCTTGGAGCTCCCCCAGCTTCAACAGCGTCCCTCAGAGCTCCCCTCACACATCTTTGGATACTCAAGCCCACAAAAGTCAGAGGGAGTCTCAAGAGCTTCTTCCCTGCTCTGCCTGCAAACAGGCAATCCTCGATCCTTTAACCACTTCATATAGGATGGGACAGTAAATGCTGGGTTACAGACATTGAGCTATTGACCAAGATCACACCATGAGTCACACAGCATCACAGAATTGTTGAGGCTGGAAAAGACCTCCGAGATCATCAGGTCCAGCCTGTGACTCAACACCATCACAATGGCTAGACCACAGCACTAAGTGCAACATCCAGCCTCTTCTTACACCTCCAGGGATGGTGACTCCACCACTTCCCTGGGCAGCGCATTCCAATGCCTGATCACCCTCTCCATGAGGAAGTGCTTCCTGAGATCCAACATAAACCTGCCCTGATGCATGGAAATCAGGACTCCCGACTCCCACATCCTTGTCCTAACCATTCCAACGGTGCCCTCCATCGTTGCCATGGAGATTATTTTAGTGCCACTCATTCCTCACCAGGACATCGCTGCAATGGTCTAGCAAACACAGTACATAAGCCCCCAAGAAAAAAAACACCTTTCCCTGCTTCTGCTTCCATGGTGAGCCACAGCAGGGCTGGGACAGAGATGAACAGATTTGATGGCTTTCTTCACACAAGATGACTATTTTTAATATGAAGCTCATACATTTTCTGTTTACCTACTGCCAGCCGCTCCTGCCCTGATCCATGCCACAAGTCCCAGCAGGGGCTAATCTCCCCATCCTCATAGAGCACTTGCGAAGCCTCGACTCCACTTTTCATAACCATCACTATGAACAAATCTCTTTGATTAATCCCCTACCTACCCCTGGCCCTCGGTGAGCCTCTCCACACTAGCCACCTCCCCCTTCTCCGGCACTTCAAGCTGGATTTAGAGATGAGAGAAGCCTCTTGAATACAGGACTTACCGATTAAAATAGATACAGTGAGGAACACATCAAAAATGAAGAGCAGACATCCTGTAGGCTCAGCAGGTCTCATTTTTATAGCCCATGCTCATCCAGACAACTTGAAAAATCCTTGGAAGAAAGGAACAGAAATGAAATGAATAAGTCCGAAACTACTAAAGATATTTCACTCCCCTACCCCTCAAAGGGAGCACTGAGAATCACCAGCCATCCTGCTGAGGATCCAAAAATCCTCCTCCAAGAGTAACTAAAGCTGAAGGCCTCGGAGAAAGGTAAACAAGCACCCGCACACACAAATAAAGCATGGTAGTAAATGTCTTAATAATTAGCCATGATACACGTGCAGCTGAGTAAACAGCCCTGGATTCAGAAAAACAAACAAGCCCTCTGCTTTCTGCCCTAGCTCCAGTGTTAACTGCTTGCGCGCCTTCATTGCAGATGATCCCAAAGCTCTTAGTAAACAGAGATGGGGATGCTGTTTGGAGCTGGGAGAGGCAGTGACGAGGCACAGGTCTCCTGCATGGACACCCCAGAGCCACGCTTGGGTCTGGCACAGCCACAGCCCACCAGTGCCACACCGCAGGTGGCACAGACACACCGAGCATCCCCAGCAAATCCTACTGCTCTGCATGAACTCCACTTTCAGATTAAAAAGGGAAAAGAAAAAATAAAAAAGGGAGGGGATTGAGGAAATCTGGGCATGTTTCACCACTCTGCTGAGCAGCCCTGATCCCCAGCATCCTGTTAGTAGGGCTGCCCCAAAGCTGCACATGGCATCTGTGCTGGTTTGTGGCCTGTCTAGGACAAGGCTAAAGCTTGCTCAGGATCATATCTACAAGACTTTCCTCTCGGTTATTTTTCCCTCAGTTATACAAGAGGGAAATCATATTACAACTGGAATCAATAAGGAAAAGCAGAGCTGGAAGAAGGGAGAGAGTTGTACACACATGCACGTACAACCCCTCTCTTCTGAACTCCAACTGCAAAAAAACCCAACCCTTTGAACTCTCCTTTTGAGTTCCGAGCTCTTCTAGCTTTTCTTTTTTTTTTCTTCTTTTTTTTTCCCCTCCAGACTCAAGGATGCATTTCTAACCTCAGAAAGAAAATCCTCCTTTTGTAACAGTCATTAACTGGCTTTGGGGAATCTGGGCCACCAGATATGCCCCTAATCCTATACACACTTCCAGTCCCATGTTCAGAGCCAGGCTGCCCGGCACTTCTCTCCGTGAGAGGCTTGTTAGGGAAATTAGCTGCTTCCTCCAGCCACTGCAGCTGTCTGGCTTGATATATTTTTTTTAAATACAGGGCAAAAAAAAAGGAAAAGGCAGTTGGCAGATCATGTTTGCTGAGGAGACACTGCTGTAAATTTTCATCTCTCTAAATGGTGCATTTCTCCGTTATCAAGACACACAAAGCAATGTCAGTCACCTTGTCCTAGCACAAAAGCTAAGAGCTTGCCAAAAGGTTGGCAGCCAGACACACACCAAGGTAGGTGGCAGGGTGTTACAAAAACGAGTGCCAGTTTGATACGAGCTGTTTAGATCGTGAGGGTGTTAGAGTGTTTGTCATGATCTAAAGCGTTAAACCTTGGAAGTGGTATATAAAGGCTGACATGAAAGAGTCTGAAGAACACATCCACATGCATGTGTTCAAAGGTCTGGGGAGCCAAACACAGCTCACGGTTGTGAATTCTCAGCTGCACTTGGAAAACCTTGAGCTCAAATCTTTTCCAGCATGAGGGGATTTATTAAAAAGCCACTGATTGCAATATGCTCTTTCCCCAGGTGGTCCTGCCTCAAGAGACGGCTTCTACATGCAGGGCATCTCCAAGCAGCAGGTGGGCGGAGGGGGAACCTGAGAGGGAGGGTGAGTTATTCTCCTGCGCCAGCATTAGACACCTGAGCTGAGAGACTGACCTTCCTCCACAAGGTGAGGAAAGTGATTCCTCTACAAGGTAATTCAGGCAGGGGTCAAACGTAAGTGCCCTAAACCTCTTCCCAGAGATCTCATGCTCACATCCTAACCAGTACCTGCCAACAGGAACAAAAATGAAATCGGAATTAAGCTGAATTACATCTTTGAACAAAACTGAGCCTACTCACCAACCCAAACACATCTGAGCATTCTCTGAAAAAAAACAAAAGAAAAAGAAAAGAAAAACCACACGACATTTATTAAATTAGTCTGATTTTTTTCTTATTACTGTCTTTCCTTGTTCAGATTAAAGCATTGAAAAGCCACAAGACACATTGATCTTCTGCTATTTCCAATTTAATATTGAAGCACTTGACGCTCATGGGAAAGGTCATTCTGATCGCATCTCTACCTGGGGAGGTTTGGATTGCACAAAGGAACACCCAGACACTCGAGTCTACCACCTACCACCCATGGCTATTCCTTTTGGGTTAAATTCTTCCAGGCTATGTTGAGCATCTCGTTGGTGTTTATTACAAGACACAAAATGTCATTTAAAATGGTAAAAAAAGCCAACACAGGATGGAGTCAAGAGGATCTCCAGCTGGATCTTTGTCCTGGAAACTGCTATAAAGCGTAGAGGTGAACTTCAAATGAAAGATCACACAACAGGGTCCTGGAGGTAAGCAGATGGCTTTTAGAACTGGGAGTCTCACACCAGCTACAAGCAAGAAATTACCAGCAAGTCACAGCTGTGCTGGACCACATAAGCAGGTGAAAATGTGACTATGCTAGGGTGTGATCACACTGCCAGCATCCTCTGACACTTCTCCTCTTCCCCTAGCTAGCCCTAATGCTAACAAATATAGGGGGTATTTGCTTCACAGAGATCAAAGCCATTTCTCCTTGGGAAGCCTTTAAAAACGGGTGGGAAGGAAGTTAACAAGATGCTCTGAAGTGGTAGATGAGTGCAGCTATCATTGCAAGAGGTGAGGAGCACATCCAGACAAATGCAGAGCATGCCAAAGAGGCTGTCGAGAGCTAGCAAAGCACAAGCCAAGGCTGAGAGGGAGGTTTCTTCAGCCAGAGCTTGGGAAGTCAGCCTGGGGCCACAATCTGGTAGTGAAATTGCCGTGAGGACCAGAAAACCTGGTTTCCTCGCTGCCTGCTGTCCAAGTAGGTCTGCTCCTGAATGCGTAAAGATACAGCGTTCTGAAATCATGGAATTTGTCCCCATTCTAAGTTACTGGCTGTAAGCCCCATTGGAAGGGAGCAGCTAACACAAAGTTTCTGATCCAGAATGGTGAGCTGGGCTGTAAAAGCCAAACTAACTTCAGCAGTCAGTCTGCTCTATGAATTTGATGGGTTTTCCAGTTGCTTTGCCCAATATGTCTAAAGAGCACAGACATACTGACAGAGTCTCAAGAAGGACTGTGCATCTCCAGGAATGAGAAACAAAAAGAAAGATCATGCTGAAATGTTTCCTGCAATCTCTGCAAGTCACTGTCAGGTATGTTTACAACTCTCTTCACATCCATCAGTGAGAAATTCTTGGGCAATGACCTGGTTTTTGCCTCTGCTGAAGCCTGGGAGCTCCTGGCCATTCATTCCCTGCTGGCTTTCGCAGCAGGAAGAGGTGCTGAGCCCCCAGGTGCTGAACCACTTGCAAATTTCCCAAACGTTTTTACCTAACCTGCCAGAAATTAATAACTAAGAACATCATTCCAGCAAGGTTAGATCAGACCCTGCACCTCTCTCACCACTCTCCCTTCCGCATTAGCTTTACAGCCACACGAGGTCTCCTGGAAAGGACCACCTGATGCTTTCAGACAAAAGAGAAAAAACATCTCAGCAATGAAGGCAAAGCCACTCTTCCTTTCCACTGCCTCACCTCCTCCGCCTCCTTGCCCCCATCATGCTGTCTCAGGTTTTCTGGCACACCAGCAATTTCTGTCAGAATTGGGCAATAGCAAGCAGCTCTTTCGCAGCCGGTGTGCCGGAGATGTCAGATCCTCTGCTTTTCCCCCTTTTTTCTCAGCGGCGCTTGGAGCCAGCCTCTTGGATCGACTGGCGGATGATATGCCTGGCTGGACTGAGGCACTCGGATCGACACTTCCCCAGGGTGCTGCTCCTGATGGAGTTTGCAGCAGGAGCTGAAAGCCTCATACAGATAACTCTTCCTTCCCCCAAAATTCCTTCTTCCTTCCTTCCTTTCCGCAATTCAAAGAGAAGAGGGTGAAGAAAATGGCACTTGGATTAAATAAACTAACAACCAGCACGTGGGGCTTTTAGCTGTAAGTGAGCCAAGTGTCCTGTAACATTAAATAAATGGAAGATTAACCTTCAAGGCTTCCACACTAAATTATTTATCTTGAGAGGCAAAGAGGTCAGGATTGAAACAAAGGGTAAATATTTGACGACCGCACAGTGTGCGCTGGCTGCGCGGCTGTTTGCTGACTGTGCCGGTGCTGCCTGAGCTTCCTTGCCAATGGAACAGCCATGGGCTGGCCATGCTGCTCCCCCAGCCCCTCAGCACCCCGGGATTCGGCTGTGAGGGCAGCGGAGGGGCAAGGACAACCCTCATGCCATCAACCATGGCATCCTGCTCAGCAGAAGTTGCAGGGTCTGGGAAGAGCCTCAGTGTCCTGACAGGGGCTGATGAGTTGTTGTGGTTTCACAGAGCATCCCATGCTCCGCAATTAGCAGTTGCATCTGCTTTCTAAACCAGAGTGTTATTAACTGCATCATTTGCATACAACCAGTTCTACAGCTACTGTAGGCAGGGAATTACCTGATAACAAAATACCCTGCTGTTCATGCTAAGTGACAGACTCAGAAATATTAGTCTGTTTAATCAAAGAACTAACAACACCAAACAGACGAAAATATTTTGCCATTCCCTAGCTGATCTCCCCCATTAAGATCCTCAAGCATTCTTCTGTCAAAGATATGCCAATTATTTTCCTTTCAGTAAAAAAATTTAAATGTAGCCAGTAATGGGAAAGCATACAGCATCTGTTTAACAGTGAATAGCAACTTTACAGTGCATTTTAAGGTGAGAAATGCAAAAGACAGCTATGGCCAGGACTGATGTAATTAGTCAGGATGTACAACACCTTAAATTACCATCTCTGTACTTTCCAGAAATGCCAGGCTTTAGAAGGAGAAACGGGTGAGATCTCAGTGTTGACACACCTGAAAAAGAAGTCTACTAACACACTTTTTCCCTAGAAAGAGCATCACCAGCTCACTAATCAATAACTTTGCTTGCAGCGCCCATTTCCACGCTCACATTCTTGCCCCAACGTGGTACAGATGCAAATCAGCACAGGCACAGTGGATCTCACAACTTCTGCAGCAGGGAGGTTCGGTGTTAAATGCAAAATATGGGAGGGAAAAAAATTAAAGCTGTGCCCTTCCAAATCAAAACATTTCAGCTATTTGTCAATACATGAAATTCACAGCATTGTATTCCAAGCATGTGCAGAAGAGAGCAAGGCCAGGGTGCCCTGTGTCCAGGGTTGGTACTCAGCAGGATATACAAAACTCCTCAGGCAGCTGTGGGGCAAGTCCTGCTCGCGTACAATGCATTAAACCCCTCGTAAGGTGTAAGGTCAGGAAGGGATTTTCTCTGAGTGAAGGGAATCACTGGAGAGGGTTTTCACACTCCTTCACAGCAAGGTGTGTGCTTTGGACTGTTGGATCATCTGCTTATTTTCACATAGCAAATTCCCACTATTTCACAGATTAAAGACACTGGCACTGCTCTTGGTATCTCAGTGTGTCTGAGAGAAGCACTTTAGCAGAGGGGTTTTAGTCTCTGGCATGGAGTGCAGTTGTGCTGCTGAGCCCTTCCCAGCAAAAGCCCCAGGAGACCCCTCCCACTCCTCTCCCCTTTGCACCACAGCCTCCCCCACCTCACACAGCCTCAAGAGCTCTTTCCAAATCAATCAATCAATCAATCACTCCCAGCACACCCACGAACCCTCAAGACACAGCCAGGAGCAGTGCAGATCCCCTCTGGGAGAGACCATCAGTGAAGCTGCAAATGAGACCCCCAAAGAAAGGAGCCACCCACCCCTCCTGCCACCATGCTGCACGCTGCTTTCGTTAATCGGCTGATGAAGGCTTTGCTTCTGCTGCCAAAGAGCGTGTGCTTTAGCATAGGATGAGTGAGGTAAGCTGTGAAACCCAAGCAGCAGTGAGATACGTTGCTTTCTACCAATTACAAGCGCAACTATAGGTAAAGAAGCCATAGCAACAAAAACTTGACCTGCTCTACTCCAGAGACATAGCTGAAGCCTATTCTAGTTTTAATGTAGTCTCTTAATGCCCACTGCTGTTAATGGTTTCTGCATAATAAGGGAGATTACAGATCTATTACAGATCTGTCACCTCTTAAGGAATATGCCATTAATCACGATCATTTATTTGAAAATTGGTTTATAATTTTGAAAATCTTTTGCAAATTACTTTAAATAGAGTGGGGTAGGGGGCAAGAGACTTTCAAAGCAGACTTCCATGCTATTTCTTTCCTCAGCTAATGCCCCATTTTGAGTGAAATCACGGCTTGTGCATATCTTCATATGTATATGGGTATTTATGTATGGGGATAAACTGGATGAGCATGACCACCCACATGTTAGTGACAGCAATCCGCCGAGAACACATAGGAGGGTGCATCTGACTCCACAAAGGACAGTGCATGTGGGCAAAGGTGCCATTTTTCCAGGCTGCTTTTCACCTGGGCAGCTTTTAGAGAAGAGCCATCAAGAGTTTGCATGCATGCCTACCTTCCGATGTTATCGCTGCCTGGGGACACACTTCAGTGTACAGCCCTGTGTGCACGTCCATGGCCTTTCACCAAGATGCTTTGCACAAGATTCATTCCCCTCCTCACCTTGGCCATGTAAAACCTTGGTGTTACACCTTGAACCAGAGCTAGCAGCCAAGAACAAGTCAAGAACAGTAGCAGACCCTTCCCTCATCCCACAGCTCATCCCAGGGTTAGGATAATCCCTTACCCACCCACCCTGCCTGTTTCATCCCCAGCTCCCCCGAGCCTCTACCCTTTTTTCTGGCTTTCCCTTAAACTTACCCCAAAAATCCATTTACCTACCAGAGAGTCCCCTCCACTCTCCTCATCTCCAGCCCTTTGCATCCATCCCTGCTCCCCACACCCGCGGATTAAGTAGACTTTGCCTGGATTACAGCTGCCAATCAAGTTCAAGTGCATTTTTAATAGTTTAATTTGTGGCACAAGGTTTCAAATAAAATCATCAAGTGCAGTCGATTAAACTCATTAAGTCCTTACGGACTCGTCTGTGTACTGTGCCGTTATCAGATTCAGAGACATGAGAATTAATTAGGCCGCTGTTATCCTTTGTCTGGATTAGTGTGCCAGGCCCAGCGGCCGGGTGTTTTCCTGTGAAAACACGAGGTCCATAATCTCCTTACGAGCACAACCGGGGAGGCAGAGGCCTAAGAGATTTCCTCAACATTCCTCAAAGATCAAACAACAAGAAATACACTGTTCTTTGATTATTTTTTCCCTCCCCTGTTTTTCTTTCTCTCTCCATTTTTTTTCACCCCCTAAGTGCCCAGTACAGCTCGTGACTAAAGGCAGTTCAGTGGGAAGAGGGCAGGCAGGTAGAAATGGGTTGCTGCTACACTACATGGGCCGAAAACACTTCTCACATTAACCTCCCCTCCCTGGACACAACAGTCCATCAAGGCTGCTTCTGCTGCAGCAGGACTTCTCTTCAACCCCCCTTATGCATGCAAAACAACCCTTAATTGTGTCTGCTGGTGCTATTTCCCCACTGCCATGTCCTACAAGTCACTGCCCACATTTGGGCAGAGACACCAAGGGTACCCTCCCCACCCCTGTAGATCCCAAGTAACGTGAAATCACAGCTGATGCACAACACAACTCACCAGGATGCCCCGGATGCCATTTATCCTGCAGTGAGTAGGATGGCTCCAGGACATGCATTAAATATCTCTGGGTACCACGACTCTTCCATTGCAGATGGTAAGCTGTTGGACAGGCAGACTTGCAGGAGGTAAGGACAGTGCAAGACCCTGGCTGCTGGGACTGTGTAGTCCTAAACATGAGGATGTACAGAGATGAATACCCATGTGGGTACTCTAGTCTATACTGGAAGATATGGTGGGCAGAAGGGCCAAGATGAAGATAAACAGGATATATGTAGATACCTCGCATCTGACTGTACTCCCACTCACAATATTCTGGGCCCTATCCATGGAGCAGGATCCCACTGCAAAAATATCAACACCAAAACTTGCACATAACTTACCACTACTCTGCTCTACAGATCAGAAACACGTTTTGCATTCACCATCACAACAGGGCTTTTAACAAGCAACAGCTGGCATTTGTCATATCAACATAGGAAACCAATACCTAAAACCACACAAGATGCAATACATTACAAACACGTACATCTGAACAACTGGACCTCTGCAGCCCAAGGGAGACCTGTGGATTCCCTTATAATCCCAGCAAGGTCCACCTACAGAACCAGTTAAGTGAAGTTTGTACATATATAGATCTCAGAGGGGATTTTATTTTTTTTTTCTAAGTACCACAGGCAGGTAAATATCTCTGACTTTCTAAGACCATGAGGAATTTCACTGAGATCAGGTATCTGAAAAGTTCTCCCTTCATATTTAGGCTGCCTCTCATTTATTGAAATCAATTATTACAAATGAGGGAAGGAGATGGGAGAGCCACAGCAAGCAATGACAAGCAGGTGCCCATGCGTGACAGCCAAGGGCTGCTGCCCCAGTCAGACCTTCGGTAGTGAAGTTGGTTGGTCCTTGACAAAGCTATTATTTTGCAGAGCAGTATGGCTGCAGAAGGCCCTTAAAAAGGCATATTGCAAAAGAGAGCTTTATCCAAGAGGCTTTTGTGGTGGACACAAATCCTTTCCAATGGGTCAGCTGCCGGCAAACATGCTGCAACAAATTTATGAGAACATAACCATGCTGTAAAGAGATGAACTTAAGGGACAAAGAAAAGTAATCCATATTAAGACTGGCAAGGGCTTTGCGCCTGCTAACACTCTTGCTGAATTGCATTTGAGGGGAGCTGAGCTACAGCAATTTCTAAACTAAATCACTTGGGCCTGCCAGTACTTTTACCAGTTTATTACAGAAATTTACTCACAAGGGTCAGTGACCCTTCAAGTCAATGACTCCCCCAGGTGACTTCCCAAGCCACGTTAAGCTACAAACATTTGCTCTCATTCCCTCTGATCTTCTCTTTCGCTCCTCCTCCTCTTCTTCTACTTACGGTTTCAATCGCCTCTCCACTAAATCCCTTCTTTTTTTCTCTCTATTGTCAAATCACAGGAGTAGGGTACGATGTGACAAGACAGCATTGGCAGAACAATAAAGGAAGTAGACGTGAAGGAACAACAGAGAGGCAAAAGGGCTGAGAAGGGAAGCCAAGAATCCTGAATGTGATGGAGGGGAAAAGGAGCTGTGAAGAGCTGCAGGGCTGGCAGTGAGGCAGCTATGCTTTTGAGAGTGGGTTTTGTACCTGCTTCCCTGTACAGATAACATGCAGACAAGGGTGAGAGCAAAACTTCAGACTCCAAGATGCAGAAGACCTCCAGAATAATTTGAGCTACTAAGGTGGGGAGAAAACAATGGGAGCTGCAGAGAGTAAGTGGATGAAGAGGCATCAAGATTTGGTGCAGAGGAGGAGGACTAAGGGGCAGAGCAGTTGTGTGGCCAAGAGAGGCAAAGCAGTTCTGATGGCAAGATATGAGAAAAACCGAGGGCTGCCTTTTTAGTGGAGAGGACTACAATGCCTCCAAAGGTGGGCATCTAAGGGTGTCAGGTGAATTCTGCTCTCCTTTTCTAAAAGGCGTATACAGCTATGCATTTCCCAAGTTCAGACCCTCTGCAGTTCAACAAGATGAATCCTACAGAAACATTCTCTCACTGTAGCCAAACTGATGGATCGTCAGAATCCTGGTCTGCTATCAGGCAAGATCACCTGGTCTGGTGTAAATCTAACCCTCACCATCTCCCCAGCAGAAAAGTAAGCAGAAAAACTCTTCAGTAAATGCTTAACCCGCTGTTGAAGTTTAAGGCTGGGCCAGCCACTAAACTTTGACAGATGCTGTCTGCGATATCCCCAGAATTCTCCCAGGGGAGGATAACAGGAAAAACAGGGAGAGATGCTTTAAAGTTGAAAAAGAAACTGTAAGAAATTTAATGACTGAAAAGAATAATATTAACAGTAACAGTGAGGATAGCAAACTATACACACACAAGAACACGTATAGGCTCAGAGACGTAAGATAATATGTTAATATAGGACCGACACCTTCCAGATAAAAGCAAGGTCCCAAATAGGGAAGAGAAAGTCTCAGACTGGACCCAGCAGAAGGTGGTAGAGCCCAAGCACAGAGTCCTGACGGCAGTCCAGAGAAACAGAAGGGGAGTTGTACCTTTCCCACCCAGGCTGTGGGGCAGTGGAGGGCAACCTGCTCTGAACGGTGCTTCTCCACAGCATGGAAACAGGATAACTGGAACATCTACAGGGCAGGGAGGAGATGACAAACAGCCAAGAGCGATCCCTCCAGCCCAGCAGCACTAAGGGGCCCAGGGCTCTGCTCAGGGCCCTTTTATACTGAGCACATGGGAAGGGACACTGTGATTGGTCCATTGGGGTCACCTTCACCATCCTCTCCTCCCCATGGGCACAGCTGCCCCCCTGCCCCACTGGGATTGCCCCCAGAGAACTTTTATCCTGGGGCTCCCAAACCGCATACGTCGGTGTGCACCCACGTACCCTGGAGTACCAACTGCTGGAAGTTTAAAAGTGTCCCAGCACACAGCAAGATTTCTGCCACTGACCCAACCCTGACGACCTCCTCCTGCTTCTTCCCAGACACCTCTCTGAAGCAGCCTTCAGCCTTTCTTGTGGCCAGCACAGTTTTCCACAGATATGAATCGCAAATGATAACATACAGAGTTGGCAGGCATCCTTCCTCTCTTCCCAGCTCCGAAAGTTCTCCTTTCAGCATCTCCTTCTCAGTTGCTTTTCTTGTTCTCACCATGCATAAGGAATTGATGAATGTCGCTTTAAGGCCTCGTGTCTGCTGCCTTGCAGCACATCCTTGTAAATCAGATAAATATCTCAAGGATCCTTATCCTGGGAAAATTGAGATAATTGCAATAAATTGAAGAGTCTCATTTTTTTCCTTCCCCCCCGCCCCCTTTCTTCCTCTCTTTTCAGCTGGAGTCTCTTGTAGTAACAGGTGTGCTGACTGCCTATTTCTGCAGAGGAATTACCTCTTCTCTTTGAAGGGATGACCCTCTGTAGCCAGTTCCAGGCTGCTGGGTTGTGTCTGTAAGGAGTAATGCCAGGCTAGCTCCAATGTTCCCCTTCTGCAGTGGACCAGTGCTATACAATGCTAGACAAGGGGAAAACAGGAACAAAAAAATATCATGGAAGGATGGAGATGAATAGGATTCAGGTCAAAGAAGATGGAGCATTAAGAAACAGGAGGAAAACTAACATGGTAGTCAAGTCAAGAAGGCCCTGAATGATCCAACTTAAGCTGGCCATCTTCAAGCACGTCTTGAGGTCTTTTCCAACCCATACCTTTCTGTGGTCCCGTGGTAGGACAGAGGAACACTAATGCTATAAAAGAGAAGACATGGAACCCCAAACCAGTCCCTGTTTCTCAGTGTCATGACCATGTGCTTCTCTCCTCACCTTGAGAAGTAGTAACACCTCCCACCAGCTAAGAGCAACACCAGCTACATCGAGTTCTTAGCCCTCCCTTCCACCAGAGTGGCACCGGAAGCGCAGGGGACAGGACAGCAAGTGGGGAGATGGAGAGGTGAGCTGACACCCGTCTGTTTTCCTCCTGGCTGAAGGAAACTCTGCAAACCAGAAGCCTACAGTGTTTTGCTTTTGGTGCTCTACAGCCAAACACACAAGCAAATTGGGACTGTCAGAGGGACCGAAGGTGAGTGATGGTGCAATCCAAAGGGGATTATTACTTCTCAAAGAGATTTCCAGGCAGCACCTGGGGTCTTCAGGGGAGCCAGCAAAGGGGATTTTAGGTGACTTTTACATAAAGCAGGGAGCAGGTTCTCAACGAGCAG